>NC_088238.1:25569111-25679111 GCF_036934945.1 Oncorhynchus masou masou
GAGAGAGAGGAAGGGTGAAAAAGAGAGATGTGGAGAGAGAGAGAGATAGGGAGAGAAAGGAGATAAAGAGAGGGAGAGAGGAGAGAGAGATAGGGAGAGAAAGGAGATAAAGAGAGGGAGAGAGGAGAGAGAGATAGGGAGAGAAAGGAGATAAAGAGGGAGAGAGAGGAGAGAGAGAGATAGGGAGAGAAAGTAGATAAAGAGAGGGAGAGAGGAGAGAGAGAGGAGAGAGAGAGATAGGGAGAGAAAGGAGATAGAGAACTGGTGTATGCTGCTCGCTTTCTTCTTCCAGCATTTGAGTTGTTATCTCAGGGATCTGACAATACTGTGTACGTAAGAACCCCAGTTATCCTCAATGCTGCCAACACACACACACACACACACACACACACACACACACACACACACACACACACACACACACACACACACACACACACACACACACACACACACACACCTCCTGTCTCATTTACAGCACTCCCCAGTGAGTCCATCTGCATAGCCATGCCAGGCGCTGGCTGCACTGCCATCTAGTGAGACTGCCCCTCTCATGAATATTCAGTGGCACTGAGGCTGGGGCCACGGTGCCCACCGGTATGGTTAACGCCGTTGCCACGGTGAGACGCCCGTTGCCGCGCGGTGGCCGTAGAGACAATAACAGACGCAGCGCACTGAGACGGGGCATTGTGTGGGCCCCCGGTAATTATACACTCTCCTGTGTGTGTGTTTCTCTGTGTGTGTGTCTCTCTCTCTGTGTGTGTACCACTCTTTATGCTGCTCTACTCATAATTACAGAGCATCATGTAAGGCCTGGAGCTATAGAGTAAAATACCTGCACTAACGCATGCTGCTAGGAGAAAGAGACAACTGCCTGTACTACACTACGACAATACAAGATTGTGTGTGTGTGTGTGTGTGTGTGTGTGTGTGTGTGTGTGTCAGGAAGTCGGGATCAGAACCAGGTAGGTTGTGTGTAGTAGTGTACAGTAGCCTCTACTAACTATCAGCTGGTCTCTCTTATTGTCCATAATCACCTCACAGAGTTGTCATTAGCCCAGAGCTGTTAATAATACCATCAACCCCCCCTCGTTTTATTTCCTCCATGTTCTATCCACCCCCCCCAACCCTCTCTACCTCCCCGTCTCCCCACCACTCCCTTGTTCCTCCCCTCCCTTCATCCCCCTCCCTACCTCCCACCCCCTCCCCGTCTCTCCCACCACTCCCTTGTTCCTCCCCTCCCTTCATCCCCCTTCTTTCTCTACCTCCCAACACCCCTCCCCATTTCTCACACCTTGTTCCTCCCCTCACTTCATCCCCTTCTTTCTCTACCTCCCAACACCCCTCCCCATTTCTCACACATTGTTCCTCCCCTCCCATCCCCTCATCCCCACCCCTCCCCATTTCTTTGTCCTCCCCTCCCTTCATCCCCCTCCCAACACCCCTCCCCATTTCTCACACATTGTTCCTCCCCTCCCTTCATCCCCCTCTTTCTCTACCTCTCAACACCCCTCCCCATCTCTCACACCTTGTTCTGAGTCTCAGTCACGCTGCTGAATAACGAGCCCAGTGTCAATCAAACCAAATGAGAATTCTTTGTTTCTTCGTGTGTGTGTGTGTGTGTGTGTGTGTGGGAGGAGGAAGTGAACACACATTTCGGAACGACACAGCTGTGTGGCGGATTACTGTGTGTGTGTGTGTGTGTGTGTGTCCCACAGCTGTATTTTCCTCAAACAGAGAGGAAAACAAAACCAAAGTATTCTTCCCTAATTAAATACAACCTACATCTTTCTCTTTCCCTTTCTCCTTCAGTCTCTCTCGGTCTCTCTCTCTCCCTCAGCTTCTCTCTCTCAGTCTCTCTCTCTCTCCCTCAGCTTCTCTCTCAGTCTCTCTCTCTCCCTCAGCTTCTCTCTCTCAGTCTCTCTCTCTCCTTCAGTCTCTCTCTCTCCTTCAGTCTCTCTCTCTCCTTCAGTCTCTCTCGGTCTCTCTCTCTCCATCAGTCTCTCTCAGTTTCTCTCTCTCCCTCAGCTTCTCTCTCAGTCTCTCTCGGTCTCTCTCTCTCCTTCAGTCTCTCTCAGTCTCTCTCTCTCCTTCAGTCTCTCTCGGTCTCTCTCAATTCAATTCAATTCAATTCAAGGGCTTTATTGGCATGGGAAACGTGTTAACATTGCCAAAGCAAGTGAGGCAGATAATATATAAAGTGAAATAAACAATAAAAATTAACAGTAGACATCACACATACAGAAGTTTCAAAACAATAAAGACATTACAAATGTCATATTATATATATATATATATATACAGTGTTTTAACAATGTACAAATGGTAAAGGACACAAGATAAAATAAATAAGCATAGATATGGGTTGTATTTACAATGGTGCGTGTTCTTCACTGGTTGCCCTTTTCTCGTGGCAACAGGTCACAAATCTTGCTGCTTTGATGGCACACTGTGGAATTTCACCCAGTAGATATGGGAGTTTTTCAAAATTGGATTTGTTTTCGAATTCTTTGTGGATCTGTGTAATCTGAGGGAAATATGTCTCTCTAATATGGTCATACATTGGGCAGGAGGTTAGGAAGTGCAGCTCAGTTTCCACCTCATTTTGTGGGCAGTGAGCACATAGCCTGTCTTCTCTTGAGAGCCATGTCTGCCTACGGCGGCCTTTCTCAATAGCAAGGCTATGCTCGCTGAGTCTGTACATAGTCAAAGCTTTCCTTAATTTTGGGTCAATCACAGTGGTCAGGTATTCTGCCGCTGTGTACTCTCTGTGTAGGGCCAAATAGCATTCTAGTTTGCTCTGTTTTTTTGTTAATTCTTTCCAATGTGTCAAGTAATTATCTTTTTGTTTTCTCATTGGTTGGGTCTAATTGTGCTGCTGTCCTGGGACTCTGGGTGTGTTTGTGAACAGAGCCCCAGGACCAGCTTGCTTAGGGGACTTCTCCAGGTTCATCTCTCTGTAGGTGATGGCTTTGTTGTGGAAGGTTTGGGAATCGCTTCCTTTTAGGTGGTTACAGAATTTAACAGCTCTTTTCTGGATTTTGATAATTAGTGGGTATCGGCCTAATTCTGCTCTGCATGCATTATTTGGTGTTTTACGTTGTACATGGAGGATATTTTTGCAGAATTCTGCGTGCAGAGTCTCAATTTGGTGTTTGTCCCATTTTGTGAAGTCTTGGTTGGTGAACGGACCCCAGACCTCACAACCATAAAGGGCAATGAGCTCTATGACTGATTCAAGTATTTTTAGCCAGATCCTAATTGGTATGTTGAAATTTATGTTCCTTTTGATGGCATAGAATGCCCTTCTTGCCTTGTCTCTCAGATCGTTCACAGCTTTGTGGAAGTTACCTGTGGCGCTGATGTTTAGGCCAAGGTATGTATATTTTTTTGTGTGCTCTAGGGCAATAGTGTCTAGATGGAATTTGTATTTGTGGTCCTGGTGACTGGACCTTTTTTGGAACACCATTATTTTGGTCTTACTGAGATTTACTGTCAGGGCCCAGGTCTGACAGAATCTGTGCATAAGATCTAGGTGCTGCTGTAGGCCCTCCTTGGTTGGTGACAGAAGCACCAGATCATCAGCAAACAGCAGACATTTGACTTCGGATTCTAGTAGTGTGAGGCCGGGTGCTGCAGAGTTTTCTAGTGCCCGCGCCAATTCGTTGATATATATGTTGAAGAGGGTGGGGCTTAAGCTGCATCCCTGTCTAACCCCACGACCCTGTGTGAAGAAATTTGTGTGTTTTTTGCCAATTTTAACCGCACACTTGTTGTTTGTGTACATGGATTTTATGATGTCGTATGTTTTACCTCCAACACCACTTTCCATCAGTTTGTATAGCAGACCCTCATGCCAAATTGAGTCGAAGGCTTTTTTGAAATCAACAAAGCATGAGAAGACTTTGCCTTTGTTTTGGTTTGTTTGGTTGTCAATTAGGGTGTGCAGGGTGAATACATGGTCTGTTGTACGGTAATTTGGTAAAAAGCCAATTTGACATTTGCTCAGTACATTGTTTTCATTGAGGAAGTGTACGAGTCTGCTGTTAATGATAATGCAGAGGATTTTCCCAAGATTACTGTTGACGCATATTCCACGGTAGTTATTGGGGTCAAATTTGTCTCCATTTTTGTGGATTGGGGTGATCAGTCCTTGGTTCCAAATATTGGGGAAGATGCCAGAGCTAAGGATGATGTTAAAGAGTTTTAGTATAGCCAATTGGAATTTGTTGTCTGTATATTTGATCATTTCATTGAGGATACCATCAACACCACAGGCCTTTTTGGGTTGGAGGGTTTTTATTTTGTCCTGTAACTCATTCAATGTAATTGGAGAATCCAGTGGGTTCTGGTAGTCTTTAATAGTTGATTCTAAGATCTGTATTTGATCATGTATATGTTTTTGCTCTTTATTCTTTGTTATAGAGCCAAAAAGATTGGAGAAGTGGTTTACCCATACATCTCCATTTTGGATAGATAATTCTTCGTGTTGTTGTTTGTTTAGTGTTTTCCAATTTTCCCAGAAGTGGTTAGAGTCTATGGATTCTTCAATTACATTGAGCTGATTTCTGACATGCTGTTCCTTCTTTTTCCGTAGTGTATTTCTGTATTGTTTTAGTGATTCACCATAGTGAAGGCGTAGACTCAGGTTTTCCAGGTCTCTATGTTTTTGGTTGGACAGGTTTCTCAATTGCTTTCTTAGATTTTTGCATTCTTCATCAAACCATTTGTCATTGTTGTTAATTTTCTTCGGTTTTCTATTTGAGATTTTTTAGATTTGATAGGGAAGCTGAGAGGTCGAATATACTGTTAAGATTTTCTACTGCCAAGTTTACACCTTCACTATTACAGTTGAACGTTTTACCCAGGAAATTGTCTAAAAGGGATTGAATTTGTTGTTGCCTAATTGTTTTCTGGTAGGTTTCCAAACTGCATTCCTTCCATCTATAGCATTTCTTAATGTTACTCAGTTCCTTTGGCTTTGATGCCTCATGATTGAGTATTGCTCTGTTTAGGTAGACTGTGATTTTGCTGTGGTCTGATAGGGGTGTCAGTGGGCTGACTGTGAATGCTCTGAGAGACTCTGGGTTGAGGTCAGTGATAAAGTAGTCTACACTACTACTGCCAAGAGATGAGCTATAGGTGTACCTACCATAGGAGTCCCCTCGAAGCCTACCATTGACTATGTACATACCCAGCGTGCGACAGAGCTGCAGGAGTTGTGACCCGTTTTTGTTGGTTATGTTGTCATAGTTGTGCCTAGGGGGGCATACGGGGGAGGGAATGCTGTCACCTCCAGGCAGGTGTTTGTCCCCCTGTGTGCTGAGGGTGTCAGGTTCTTGTCTGGTTCTGGCACTCTCCTTCAGTCTCTCTCAGTCTCTCTCTCTCCCTCAGCTTCTCTCTGTCTCTCTCTCTCCTTCAGTCTCTCTCGGTCTCTCTCTCTCCCTCAGCTTCTCTCTCAGTCTCTCTCTCTCCTTCAGTCTCTCTCTGTCTCTCTCTCTCTCTCTCCTCAGCTTCTCTCTGTCTCTCTCTCTCCTTCAGTCTCTCTCGGTCTCTCTCTCTCACTCAGTCTCTCTCGGTCTCTCTCTCTCCTTCAGTCTCTCTCGGTCTCTCTCTCTCCCTCATCTTCTCTCTCAGTCTCTCTCTCTCCTTCAGTCTCTCTCACAGGTCTCTCTCTCCCACTTCTCTCTCTCAGCTTCTCTTCTCTCTCAGTCTCTCTCTCTCCTTCTCGGTCTCTCTCTCCAGTCTCTCTCGGTCTCTCTCTCTCTCCTCTCTTGGTCTCTCTCTCTCAGCTCTCTCAGTCTCTCTCTCTCCTCTTCCTTCAGTCTCTCTCAGTCTCTCTCTCTCTCCTCAGCTTCTCTCTCAGTCTCTCTCTCTCTCTCTCAGCTTCTCTCTCAGTCTCTCTCTCTCCTTCAGTCTCTCTCTCTCTCCTTCAGTCTCTCTCGGTCTCTCTCTCTCCTCAGCTTCTCTCTCAGTCTCTCTCTCTCTCTTCTTCCGTCTCTCTCGGTCTCTCTCTTCAGTCTCTCTCACTTCTCTCCCTCAGTCTCTCTCAGTCTCTCTCTCTCTCTCCACTTCTCTCTCTCAGTCTCTCTCGGTCTCTCTCTCTCCCTCAGCTTCTCTCTGTCTCTCTCGGTCTCTCTCTCCACTTCAGTCTCTCTCATTCTCTCTCTCTCCTTCAGTCTCTCTCGGTCTCTCTCTCTCCCTCAGCTTCTCTCTCAGTCTCTCTCTCTCCTTCAGTCTCTCTCGGTCTCTCTCTCCCTCTCAGCTTCTCTCTCAGTCTCTCTCTCTCCTTCCTCAGTCTCTCTCGGTCTCTCTCTCTCCTTCAGTCTCTCTCGGTCTCTCTCTCTCTTTCAGTCTCTCTCGGTCTCTCTCTCTTCAGTCTCAGTCTCTCTCGGTCTCTCTCTCTCCTCTCTCTCAGCTTCTCTCTCAGTCTCTCTCTCCTTCAGTCTCTCTCGGTCTTCTCTCTCCTTCAGTCTCTCTCGTCTCTCCTCTCCTTCTCTCTCTCTCTCCTCCTTCAGTCTCTCTCTCTCCTCAGTCTCTCTCGGTCTCTCTCTCTCCTTCAGTCTCTCTCTCAGTCTCTCTCTCCTCAGTCTCAGTCTCTCCTTCAGTCTCTCTCTCTCTCTCTCTCCTTCAGTCTCTCTTCAGTCTCTCTCTCAGTCTTCAGTCTCTCTCCTCTCTCTCTCTCGGTCTCTCTCTCTCCTTCAGTCTCTCTCGGTCTCTCTCTCTCCTTCAGTCTCTCCTTCAGTCTCTCTCTCTCCTTCAGTCTCTCTCGGTCTCTCTCTCTCCTTCAGTCTCTCCTTCAGTCTCTCTCTCTCCTTCAGTCTCTCTCGGTCTCTCTCTATCCCTCAGCTTCTCTCTCAGTCTCTCTCTCTCCTTCAGTCTCTCTCTCTCCTTCAGTCTCTCTCGGTCTCTCTCTCTCCTTCAGTCTCTCTCGGTCTCTCTCTCTCCCTCAGCTTCTCTCTCAGTCTCTCTCTCTCTCTTCAGTCTCAGTCTCTCCTTCAGTCTCTCTCTCTCTCTCCTTCAGTCTCTCTCGGTCTCTCTCTCTCCTTCAGTCTCTCAGTCTCTCTCGGTCTCTCTCTCTCCTTCCGTCTCTCTCGGTCTCTCTCTCTCCTTCAGTCTCTCTCGGTCTCTCTCTCTCCCTCAGCTTCTCTCTGTCTCTCCTTCAGTCTCTCTCTCTCCTTCAGTCTCAGTCTCTCCTTCAGTCTTTCCTTCAGTCTCTCTCTCTCCTTCAGTCTCTCTCGGTCTCTCTCTCTCCTTCAGTCTCTCTCGGTCTCTCTCTCTCCTTCAGTCTCTCTCGGTCTCTCTCTCTCCTTCAGTCTCTCTCGGTCTCTCTCTCTCCTTCAGTCTCTCTCGGTCTCTCTCTCTCCCTCAGCTTCTCTTTCGTGCCGGATGCCTTTTGAAGTCAGTCTCGCTCTGCTTCGTTAGCAGATAATCTGCATATGCATGTCATCTGCTGTCCCTTGTTCCCTGCTCATCCCTGGGCAAATGCAACACCATTAACCCTCTCTCGATCACATGTACACAGAACCTCCTACAATAGCCAAGGCCCCTTTAACTGCGTCTGACAGATTAGTGATGATTAGTGTGTTTTATAATATGTAATATATACAGATTTTCTCCGTACACGGTCTAGTGGTGTGTGTGAATGTATGTGTGTGTGTGTGTGTGTGTGTGTGTGTGTGTGTGTGTGTGTGTGTTTGTGTGCGTGTGAGTGTGCATGCATGCGTGTGAGTGTGCATGCGTGCGTGTGAGTGTGTGTGTGTGTGTGCATGCATGCGTGTGTGTGCATTTGTGTGTGCGTGCGTCTGTTTGTGCGTGTGTGTGTGTGAAAACAGGCCTAAGTGTCCTTTAAAAGGCAGACGGCTGATCAGTCAAGAGAGACTGTGGTATAGTCTCTCTCTCTATCCTTCTTCTGTTTGGTGTGTTCAGAGGGGAGAGAGGCTTTCAGGGCAGAATGGGCCTATCCACCCTGCTAACTCAATCCCAAACGAGGAATAGGTGTGTCTATTTTAAGATGGGCCCTTTATTTAAATCCCTCTCTTCCTCCCTCTCCTTGGTTGTCTCGTTCTGTCGCCATGGGGTTGAGTTTAATGACCCTGCACGGCCACAGATCTGAGCCTCGTCACATCTCCCACCTGCTCTCTCGCGTCTCTCCTTTTAGCTCCCCCTCTCTGTTATCTCTCCCTCTATTCTCTCCCAATTTCTCCTCTGTCCCCGTATATCTGTCTCTTTCTCCTCCATCCCTCTATCTCTATAGTCTTTTTCTATCCCTCCGTTCCGGTTGTGTTCCTTGATTCCTTATCTTTCTGGCCGTCTTCCCCACCTGTTCTCCCAGGCTTACAGACACCAGCTCAGAGATGGTAACAATCTGCTGGGGCCACACTAGCTAGTCCAGTACTTGTGGTCTGGGAGATGAGAGTTGTGTGGTGATGGTTCAGTACTGATGCTACCCCATCACACACATAAAGCTGATCAAAGACGAGAAGAATGAAAAGAGAACATTTTGAAACGGGTCCTTACCTCTGTATGGGTCCAGAGAGGTCACTGGCCTCCTGCCTGTTAGAGGAGAGAGAGAGAGAGAGAGAGCGCGAGAGAGAGCGAGAGAGAGAGAGAGAGAGAGAGAGAGAGAGAGAGAGAGAGAGAGAGAGAGAGAGAGAGAGAGAGACATGGGATGAGTTCAGTTAAAAGGCACCGGTATAAAATGCATGTGTGTGTTTTGTGTGAGGTGTACATTACTTGTGTGTTGGTGTGTGTGTCCATAAATGCTTTAAGTTCACTGCGGTAATAAACATCTCCACAGATAAAAGACGTGAAATAAATCAAGCTCAGTAATCCTTGACTCAGGGGAATAACACACACACATACAATCACCTCTCCACACCACACACACACACACACACACACACACACACACACACACACTGGTCTCATTCTGTCCCAAGTAATCTGAGTGAACAGAGGGGCCGTCTCTATTTCCTGTTCCATTGGGTCTCCATCCTCTCCCTCTTTTTCATCTTCCTTTCTTTCCCTCTGTTCTTCCTACTGCGTGGAAATAAATTGGTCCCTGGGCCCTGCCAGTGGAGACTCAACTCTCCTGTTTGTGTGTCCACACAATTATGCACACACACACACACACATTACACTTCCTCTCCTCCAGAGCAGCAAGCTGCAGCCTATTAGTGTGCTTTGTGTCTCATAGATAAATAAAATAATAAAGCATTAGCTATTCCCTTATTAATAATATGTGTGTGTGTGTGTGTGTGTGTGTGTGTGTGTGTGTGTGTGTGTGTGTGTGTGTGTGTGTGTATGATGAAATGTGGGGAAAACACAAGAACAGCTATCAGCTCCCCAGCACAGTGGCCAATTGCCAGTCTTTTTGCATTTTGCATTTCAAAGGGTTACGTTTTGTCCGTTTCATCTCAGACCATGATGCTAACTAACCCACCCATTATTCAACTACACACACACACACACACACACACACACACACACACACACACACACACACACACACACACACACCAAACACAGACCCTCTCTCATGTGATCTCCTGTTTTAGTGTGTGTTTTGTGTTCTGGTTCAGACATGCAACCCATACATGAGAAGATATACATTAACATTGAATGTACAAAACATCAGGAACACCTGCTCTTTCCATGACATAGACTGACCGGGTGAATCCAGGTGAAATCTATGATCCCTCATTGATGTCACCTGTTAAATCCACCAATCAGTGTAGATGAAGAGGAGGAGACAGGTTAAAGAAGGATTTTCAAGCCTTGAGACAATTGAGACATGGATTATGTATGTGTGCCATTCAGAGTGAATTCGTAAGACAAAATATTGAAGTGACATAACCGGGTTATGTCAAGATTTGCAATGTTGCTGGGCTTTTTCACACTAAACAGTTTCCTTTGTGTATCAAAAATGGTCCACCGGGGGTACGGGGGGTGGGGTGGGGGGTGCAATTCAATGTTAGGAAGGTGTTCAGTGTACATAACTCACTCTACCATACACATCTGCAAGCAGATGCAAATTAAGACTCTCCCACATACACAGATATGCAAAGATGTATAGCCACCCCCATATCATTCTATTGGCCATTACACCATCTGTACACCGTGAACTATGAAGGGAACATCTGACACACACACACACAGTACGCACACATCACCGTTGGTAGGAGCGTTGGGCCAGTAACCTTTCAAATCCCTGAGCTGACAAGGTACAAACCTGTCATTCTGCCCCTGAGCAAGGCAGTTAACCCACTGGTCCCCAGGCACCGACGACGTGGAAGTCAATTGAGGCAGCCCCCCCCCCACCTCTCTGATCCAGAGGGGTTGGGTTAAATGCAGAAGACACATTTCATTTTGAATGCATTCAGTTGTACAACTGACTGGGTTTCCCCCTTTCCCTGGTACCCTACCAACAATGCATCAACAAGATACACATTTCAAAGCTCCATTGTATAGCTTAATGACAATGCCGGCTCTGGCATGAAAGAAATATCAGAGTTGACAGCAATGTTAGATCACGGTCCTGTACAGTACAGTACATAGTCCCATACAGACTCCATAATAACTGAGGTCCGCTGTGCATCAACATAGCTATGATAACACAGTCACTAGCCTCAACAGACTAGATATTACACCACTACCAGGGTGGAGGAAATAAACACCAAAGACAGGGAATATCCCAAACATGAACCCTCCCTGGGAGTAGAAGTCCATGTAGATTGAATGGTTCTTTTGCGTTACATTAGCGTTGTGGTCGTGCTGTGGGTGTCTGCAGGTGGCAGGACCCTGCTATGATCAGACAGGCATTCAGACAGGCATTCAGACAGGCATTCAGACAGGCATTCACACAGGCATTCACACAGGCATTCACACAGGCATTCACACAGTCATTCACACAGGCATATTTGGCAATTTGACACGCAGTCACTGGGGCTGCTGCATTAGAGCTGCATCACTGGAGAAACAGGGAGTCAGCTGCCAACACACTAAAATATATCCCTCCCTGGTTACCCTGGTTACATGGTCCTCACAGAGACACACTAAGATATATCCCTCCCTGGTTACATGGTCCTCACAGAGACACACTAAAATATATCCCTCCCTGGTTACCCTGGTTACATGGTCCTCACAGAGACACACTAAGATATATCCCTCCCTGGTTACATGGTCCTCACAGAGACACACTAAAATATATCCCTCCCTGGTTACCCTGGTTACATGGTCCTCACAGAGACACACTAAGATATATCCCTCCCTGGTTACCCTGGTTACCCTGGTTACATGGTCCTCACAGAGACACACTAAGATATATCCCTCCCTGGTTACCCTGGTTACCCTGGTTACATGGTCCTCACAGAGACACACTAAAATATAACCCTCCCTGGTTACTCTGGTTACATGGTCCTCACAGAGACACACTAAGATCTAAGATATATCCCTCCCTGGTTACCCTGGTTACATGGTCCTCACAGAGACACACTAAGATATATCTCCCTGGTTAAGATATATATATCCCTCCCTGGTTACCCTGGTTACATGGTCCTCACAGAGACACACTAAGATATATCCCTCCCTGGTTACATGGTCCTCACAGAGACACACTAAGATATATCCCTCCCTGGTTACCCTGGTTACATGGTCCTCACAGAGACACACTAAGATATATCCCTCCCTGGTTACATGGTCCTCACAGAGACACACTAAGATATAACCCTCCCTGGTTACTCTGGTTACATGGTCCTCACAGAGACACACTAAGATCTAAGATATATCCCTCCCTGGTTGCCCTGGTTACATGGTCCTCACAGAGACATACCTACCTCCATCTGTCTCTCTCCAGTCTCTCCATTACTTTACCCCACACCTCTAACACTCTCCCCCTCCATCTCACTTCTTCCTTCTCATCTATCATCCCCATCTTTCCCTCTCTCTCTCCCTCTCACCCTGTAAATCCTCTTCCCTCCCAATCTCTCTCTCCAACTCTCTCCTCCCAATCTCTCTCTCTCCAACTCTCTCCTCTCAATCTCTCCAACTCTCTCCTCCCCATCACTCTCTCTCTCCAACTCTATCCTCCCCATCTCTCTCTCTCTCCAACTCTATCCTCCCCATCTCTCTCTCTCCAACTCTATCCTCCCCATCTCTCTGTCTCTCCAACTCTCTCATCCCCATCTCTCTCCAACTCTCTCCTCCCTATCTCTCTCTCTCCAACTCTCCTCCCCATCTCCATCTCTCCAACTCTCTCCTCCCCATCTCTCTCTCTCCAACTCCCTCCTCCCCATCTCTCTCTCTCCAACTCTCTCCTCCCCATCTCTCTCTCTCCAACTCTCTCCTCCCCATCTCTCTCTCCAACTCTCTCCTCCCCATCTCTCTCTCCAACTCTCTCCTCCCCATCTCTCTCTCCAACTCTCTCCTCCCCATCTCTCTCTCCAACTCTCTCCTCCCCATCTCTCTCTCCTCCCCATCTCTCTCTCCAACTCCCCATCCTCTCTCCCAACTCTCCCTCCCCATCTCTCTCTCCAACTCTCTCCTCCCCATCTCTCTCTCCTCCCCATCTCTCTCTCCTCCCCATCTCTCTCTCCAACTCTCTCCTCCCCATCTCTCTCTCTCCAACTCCCTCCTCCCAAACTCTCTCCTCCCAAACTCTCTCCTCCTAAACTCTCTCCTCCCAAACTCTCTCCTCCCAAACTCTCTCCTCCCAAACTCTCTCCTCCCAAACTCTCTCCTCCCAAACTCTCTCCTCCCAAACTCTCTCCTCCCAAACTCTCTACTCCCCAACTCTCTCCTCCCCAACTCTCTCCTTCCCAACTCTCTCCTTCCCAACTCTCTCCTTCCCAACTCTCCATCCCTATGGACTTCCTCATCTTTATCTCCTCCCTATTTTTTCTAGTTGTCGTTCCCTCATTTCACAGGCCCTCTTCCTCTCCTTCTAACAGCCCATCTGTCTTTCACACTTCTTTTAACACTCGATTCCACGCCTGCCATGTTCTCACACACACACACATGTAACACACACATAAAACCATGCATGTATGCACACATCTTCATACGCTCACTCACTCACACACACACCCCATCATTCGCAGCTCTCTCTTTTTTCACACTCAAACTAAAACTCCTAAATCTCTCATAATCTACTTCAACAAGTGTGTGTGTGTGTGTGTGTGTGTGTGTGTAAGGTTGGCTAACAAACTCAGAGACTGTGCCAGGTTTTAAGTCCGGCCAGCTGTGTTGAAGGTATGATGTCAGATGGGGCCCACCCTCAACATTCATACAATACTCCCATTGGATGATTATTCTCTGTGACATCATACCAAGCACAACAGGGGGTTGGGATTGGGCGATCCCTGGTGCTAGTGACATCACGGTCTTCACATCTTAAAGGGGCACTGTTAACCCTTTCATATCACTTTCTACACTAATACACTATGACGGTGAACATACAACGGTACATTTAAATGATGAAAGTTGGATCATTTAAATGTAATTTATAATCCATTCTGTACAAATCTAAATGATATTAGCATATGAATAGGTGGATTTTGTATAATTTCATATATGGATGGATGTCAGGGATGTGAGGCAGGGAGAGAGAGAACGAGAGGAGAGAGAGAACAAGAGCAGAGAGAGAACGAGAGGAGAGAGAGAACGAGAGGAGAGAGAGAACGAGAGGAGAGAGAGAATGAGAAGAGAGAGAGAACGAGAGGAGAGCGAGAATGAGAGGAGTGAGAGAAGGACAGAGGCAGACTGGGCAATGAGCTGGAGACAGAAAGACTGAAGGAGAAAGAGCCTCACTAATCAGATTTCCATCCAACCTTTTTACGCGCTTAAAGTGCATGTCGGATAACAAAATGTCACGACAGGCCTGATTAATACAGGAAATTTGTCGGTAAACTTCCCAAATGTCGACAAAACAAAATAGGTTACAAAAGGTGGGATCTTTTTGTGTCTGTGAAATTAATTGTACGAGAAATGCAGGTGGTAGTGCTTTTATGCACAAATATTGCTATAATAACCATCATATCGAAGGAAACTTGGAGTGACAACACAGGAAAGCCTACAGTTTATTAGGCTACAGATGAAATCAGTGATGAACTTCACAGGGTGATGAAAGTATCAAGGGTTGTATTCTGGTGACATGACAAGTGAAAATGTTGTCCACAATAATGTCATTAAGTCGGCTATAGTCCTACCCACACTGTACCTGGGAGCTGTAGTTCTACCCACACTGTACCTGGGAGCTATAGTCCTACCCACACTGTACCTGGGAGCTATAGTCCTACCCACACTGTACCTGGGAGCTATAGTCCTACCCACACTGTACCTGGGAGCTATAGTCCTACCCACACTGTACCTGGGAGCTATAGTCCTACCCACACTGTACCTGGGAGCTGTAGTCCTACCCACACTGTACCTGGGAGCTGTAGTCCTACCCACACTGTACCTGGGAGCTGGGAGCTAGTCCTACCCGCACTGTACCTGGGAGCTATAGTCCTACCCACACTGTACCTGGGAGCTATAGTCCTACCCACACTGTACCTGGGAGCTATAGTCCTACCCACACTGTACCTGGGAGCTGTAGTCCTACCCACACTGTACCTGGGAGCTGTAGTCCTACCCGCACTGTACCTGGGAGCTGTAGTCCTACCCACACTGTACCTGGGAGCTGTAGTCCTACCCACACTGTACCTGGGAGCTGTAGTCCTACCCACACTGTACCTGGGAGCTATAGTCCTACCCACACTGTACCTGGGAGCTGTAGTCCTACCCACACTGTACCTGGGAGCTATAGTCCTACCCACACTGTACCTGGGAGCTGTAGTCCTACCCACACTGTACCTGGGAGCTATAGTCCTACCCACACTGTACCTGGGAGCTGTAGTCCTACCCACACTGTACCTGGGAGCTGTAGTCCTACCCACACTGTACCTGGGAGCTGTAGTCCTACCCACACTGTACCTGGGAGCTGTAGTCCTACCCACACTGTACCTGGGAGCTGTAGTCCTACCCACACTGTACCTGGGAGCTGTCCTACCCACACTGTCCTGGGAGCCCACACTGTACCTGGGAGTCCTATACACTGTACCTGGGAGCTGTAACCACACTGTACCTGGGAACCTACCCACACTGTACCTGGGAGCTGTAGTCCTACCCACACTGTACCTGGGAGCTGTAGTCCTACCCACACTGTACCTGGGAGCTGTAGTCCTACCCACACTGTACCTGGGAGCTGTAGGCCTACCCACACTGTACCTGGGACCCACACTGTACCTGGGAGCTGTAGGCCTACCCACACTGTACCTGGGAGCTGTAGGCCTACCCACACTGTACCTGGGAGCTATAGGTCTACCCACACTGTACCTGGGAGCTATAGTCCTACCCACACTGTACCTGGGAGCTATAGTACAACCCACACTGTACCTGGGAGCTGTAGTCCTACCCACACTGTACCTGGGAGCTCGGGGATAGAGCACATGCACCGAGACCAGAGTGGGCACATTCGCTATATAGCGCCCTTTTTTGGGGGTGACAAAACCGTTAGTAGAGATGAAAATGCCACGGAATCTGATTTATCTTGTATTTTCTATTCGGTATACGGAAATTGAACTGCAACAGTTGTCTTTATGTCCGTCATCATAGTGCAATAAGTCAACTTGATGGAGACGCATCTCTGGTCGGAAAATGCAGATCTTTTATTTACGCAGATTTGAACATGTTTGCTAATTGGCTGGAGAGGGATGGAGGGATGAAAAGAGGGAGAATGAGAGAGAGAGGGAACAGCACAGGGTAGGCGATTGGGGAGACAGTGTTGCTAGGCCTCATTTACCCTGAAATATTCTAAGGGTGGGTACTCTCATCCAGGCTAAAAACACTCCTGCATCGCTCTCTACATCCTACACACCTCTCCATCCTCCACACCTTAGGCCTCCCTGACATCATGCCTGGAGGTAAAGACACCCTCCCTCCCACCTCTATCCCCCATCCTCTCCTCTGCTATCCCGCTCTCCCGCCATCCTAGTTTAATAGCAGCGCTACAGTTCAACTCCATTAGGCCAGACCTCACAGAGGCAAAATGAGTCTTTCTGAAGGCATGCGTTACACACTACGAGGGCCACCGTGCTACCCTATAAATACTGTGTGTATGGGGATCTGAGAGGGGAAGTCATTATACCATGCTGTCATCATGTGACATGTGACATCATCAAAACACAGACACTCAGAGAGAAGAGGAGAGAGTAATGGATGTTGTGTAAGTTCTCCACCCAGGGGAGGGAGGACAGAGGGAGAGAAGAGAGAAAGAGGCCCTCCCCTCCTCCTTCCTCTCCCCTCCATCCCGCTCTCCCCCGTTCCCCCTCAAGCCTCCCTCCAGCTAGGCACCAGCCCCCAGCACCATATTGTGCAATATGTTGAGAAGAGGAAAATAGTAAAAGAGAGAAGAGAAGGATGGAGAAAGAGGAATAGAGGGATGAGAGGAAGAGCGAGAGGCCAGCACCATGTTGCAGATCTGCAGGCCAGTTACATGAACCCCATCCAACCAGACTGGATGAGAGAGAGAGAGAGAGAGAGAGAGAGAGAGAGAGAGAGAGAGAGAGAGAGAGAGAGAGACATGGGATGAGTTCAGTTAAAAGGCACCGGTATAAAATGCATGTGTGTGTTTTGTGTGAGGTGTACATTACTTGTGTGTTGGTGTGTGTGTCCATAAATGCATAGTGCATAGTGAAGTGAAATAACACATTTTGGGTCCTATGTACATCATGCTTTTCATACATACATTTTCAACAATTGTTATGCAGACTCTGTTTCATAGATCAAACATACTTGGCAAACTGGATAACGACTCATATTAAACTTTAGTCACGTTCCACTACCTTGTTAACCCAGACTGATGCGCCACATAATTGAGCAGAATTAACGTTTGTTATAATTAGAAACAATTAGCGCTCTTTTCTAACTACCACATTCACTCTGAAGCTTTTATCAGCAAGGTCAATGCCAACCATCCATTCCATCTGAAGCTTTTATCAGCAGGGTCAATGCCAACCATCCAGTCCATCTGCAGCTTTTATCAGCAGGGTCAATGCCAATCATCCATTCCATCAGAAGCTTTTATCAGCAGGGTCAATGTCAACCATCCATTCCATCTGCAGCTTTTATCAGCAGGGTCAATGCCAACCATCCATTCCATCTGAAGCTTTTATCAGCAGGGTCAATGCCAACCATCCATTCCATCTGAAGCTTTTATCAGCAGGGTCAATGCCAACCATCCATTCCATCTGAAGCTTTTATCAGCAGGGTCAATGCCAACCATCCATTCCATCTGCAGCTTTTATCAGCAGGGTCAATGCCAACCATCCATTCCATCTGAAGCTTTTATCAGCAGGGTCAATGCCAACCATCCATTCCATCTGCAGCTTTTATCAGCAGGGTCAATGCCAACCATCCATTCCATCAGAAGCTTTTATCAGCAGGGTCAATGTCAACCATCCATTCCATCTGCAGCTTTTATCAGCAGGGTCAATGTCAACCATCCATTCCATCTGCAGCTTTTATCAGCAGGGTCAATGTCAACCATCCATTCCATCTGAAGCTTTTATCAGCAGGGTCAATGTCAACCATCCATTCCATCTGAAGCTTTTATCAGCAGGGTCAATGCCAACCATCCATTCCATCTGAAGCTTTTATCAGCAGGGTCAATGCCAACCATCCATTCCATCTGAAGCTTTTGTCAGCAGGGTCAATGCCAACCATGCAGAGCTTGCTTTTAGTCTGTTAAAGCCAAGGTGACAAAATCATTCATTTCCTTGTCTATTGGTCTCGTCTTCTCCACCTTATTGAGTCTTGATTTTTGAAGGCCATACTTCACCCCTCAACAAATATCCCTGACAACCAATTCAGAGTGACTTAGCTCCAAAGCCCATGACAAGACAGCTCATAAAGGGACATCGATATAACATCTATTTTTTCCCATATGAATAAAGTCTGAAAAAAATAAGCTGAAAATAAATCAATACATGAATGGCAGTTCATCAGATTGCAGAGACTCAGCCGGTGAAATGTCAACCGCTAATCTCTTAAATAGTCTGATATTACATTTTAATCCCACCCTGATTCAGACACTCACATCCACACTGTCTGCTGGGAGGGAGAGGGATAGAGAACAAGGGATAGAGAGAAGGGAGAGAAAGTGGGAAAGGAGATTGAGAGAGAGAAAGTGTGCGAGAGACAGACAGAAAGAGAGAGAGAGAATGAAACAGAAAGGGAGAGAGAAAGAGAGACAATGAGAGAGACCGAGAGGGAGAGAGAGAGAGAAAGAGAGAGAGAGAGAGAGAGAGAGAGAGAGAGAAAGAGGAGAGAGAGAGAGAGAGAGAGAGAGAGAGAGAAGAGAGAGAGAGAGAGAGAAAGAGAGAGAGAAAGAGAGAGAAAGGGGGAGCGAGAGAGAAAGAGGGAGTGAGAGAGTAAGCGAGAGAGAGAGAGAGAGAGAGAGAGAGAGAGAGAGAGAGAGAGAGAAAGAGAGAGAGAGAGAGAGAAAGGGGGAGCGAGAGAGAAAGAGGGAGAGAGAGAGAAAGCGAGAGAGAGAGAGAGAGAGAGAGAGAGAGAGAGAGAGAGAGAGAGAGAGAGAGAAAGCGAGAGAGAGAGAGAAGAGAGTGAGAGAGAGAGAGAGAGAGAAAGAGAGAGAGAGAGAAAGAGAAAGAGAGAGAGAAAGGGGGAGCGAGAGAGAAAGAGGGAGGAGGTAGCGAGAGAGAAAGAGAGAGAGAGAGAGAGAGAGAGAGAGAGAGAGAGAGAGAGAGAGAGAGAGAAAGAGAAGAGAGAGAAAGAGAGAAAGAAAGAGGAGAGAGAAAGGGGGAGCGAGAGAGAAAGGGGGAGAGAGAAAGGGGGAGCGAGAGAGAAAGAGGGAGTGAGAGAGTAAGCGAGAGAGAGAGAGAGAGAGAGAGAGAGAGGTGGTTGGTTTGTGAAGCGTAGTGCCATGGCATCATTTAGAGGCAGGATTTACTGTCTGGCTCGATGGACTGTGTGCGATGGAGGAGTTATATAGTGATGTCGATGAGAACAGAGTACAAATTGATATGATCATAATGTGTCACATTAAAGAGAGGACTGTCATCAATCAACCTGATAAAAGGCTTAGCTAGGCTAATGCTAACTTTACTGTTAGAATACCATCAGAAGGCTAAAGGCGTGGGCTAACTCTAGCTTTCCTGATAAAATACCATCAGAAGGCTAAAGGCGTGGGCTAACTCTAGCTTTCCAGATAAAATACCATCAGAAGGCTAAAGGCGTGGGCTAACTCTAGCTTTCCTGATAAAATACCATCAGAAGGCTAAAGGCGTGGGCTAACTCTAGCTTTCCTGATAAAATACCATCAGAAGGCTAAATGCGTGGGCTAACTCTAGCTTTCCTGATAAAATACCATCAGAAGGCTAAAGGCGTGGGCTAACTCTAGCTTTCCTGATAAAATACCATCAGAAGGCTAAAGGCGTAAAATACCATCAGAAGCTAACTCTAGCTTTCCTGATAAAATACCATCAGAAGGCTAAAGGCGTGGGCTAACTCTAGCTTTCCTGATAAAATACCATCAGAAGGCTAAAGGCGTGGGCTAACTCTAGCTTTCCTGATAAAATACCATCAGAAGGCTAAAGGCGTGGGCTAACTCTAGCTTTCCTGATAAAATACCATCAGAAGGCTAAAGGCGTGGGCTAACTCTAGCTTTCCTGATAAAATACCATCAGAAGGCTAAAGGCGTGGGCTAACTCTAGCTTTCCTGATAAAATACCATCAGAAGGCTAAGGCCATCAGAAGGCTAAAGGCGTGGGCTAACTCTAGCTTTCCTGATAAAATACCATCAGAAGGCTAAAGGCGTGGGCTAACTCTAGCTTTCCAGATAAAATACCATCAGAAATCCTTGGCATGGGCTAATGCTAACTTTACTGTTAGAATATACCATTGCATCAGAAGGCCAAAGACCGACAGTCGGCTAACCTTAACTTCAGTGTTCAACCATAGATTAAGAGGGCTAAAGCCTGAGTTAGGCAGAGTCGACAAAATTTTAACGGTAATGTAACTTCTCTCTTGTGGAGACACATTTGAGCAATTGGAAGAGGAAAATGTTGGCTGTTAGTCACTGCCATTAGCCACTGCTAAGGCTTTGGTAAAGTGCCCGTGAAAGGTAATCCCACTCTCTGGTAACATTTAGCGAGAAAAATAAAAACTATTGCTGCTTCTATTGCTTTTAAATCAAGGAGATTTTTGTTAATTCCTTAGAGAGAGAAAGAGAGAAAAAGAGAGAGCGCTATTGAACGCGTTCCACAGTGGAAAAGCTACATTGACGATGACACCCAACATGCTTTTAGCCACCCCTGAGCAAATCACTAAATCAATATCAATTAGACTGCAGACGAGCCCAAAAGGACAACTGGCTTTGTTTTAACTAATGAAGTCTGCAGAGAATCCATCCGTTCTGATTTCCCCTCCCCACGTTGTTATTATGGCTACAAGCACAACAACTGGGAGGGGCATGTACACACACACACACACACACACACAACATTTATCAGACAAAAATATTGTTTTTTGCATCAACATTTTGCACCGTTACTCAAAGATAGAAAATATTAGTGATACTGAACATGTTATTTATATGAGAAAAAAATGTCAGCATGGAGGAAATAACATAGTAATATAGTACTAGACACATGCACGTACGCCAACAGCCTATGAAATGGTTTTCAGAGCCGTTATATCATTTGAAACATCCATCAGCTCAGCAGAGATATCATATTAGCTCCTCATCTGCATAACGCGCCGTCAGAATGACAAACGACAGACAGAGGAAAGAGAGAATCACATTACTGCCCTTACTTCACCCCTCCTCTCCTAACCCTCTCTCCTCTCCTCTCCTAACCCTCTCTCCTCTCCTCTCCTAACCCTCTCTCCTCTCCTCTCCTAACCCTCTCTCCTCTCCTCTCTACTCTCCTAACCCTCTCTACTCTCCTCTCCTAACCCTCTCTCCTCTCCTCTCCTAACCCTCTCTCCTCTCCTCTCCTCTCCCTCTCTCCTCTCCTCTCCTAACCCTCTCTCCTAAAGGCTCTCCTAACCCTCTCCTCCCTCTCCTAACCCTCTCCCTCTCAGAACCCTCTCTCCTCTTCTAACCCTCTCTCCCTCCTCCCTAACCCTCTCCTCTCCCTCTCCCTCTCCCTAATACCATCCTAAACCTCTCTCCTCCTCTCCCCTCCTAACCCTCTCTCTTCCCTCTCCTAAAATCCTCCTCTCCTAAACCTCTCTCCTCTCCTAAACCTCTCTCCTCTCCTAAACCTCTCTCCTCTCCTAAACCTCTCTCCTCTCCTAAACCTCTCTCCTCTCCTAAACCTCTCTCCTCTCCTCTCCTTACCCTCTCTCCTCTCCTCTCCTTTCCAGATAAAAACCCTCTCAGAAGGCTAAACCCTCTCTCCTCTCTCCTCTCTCTCCCTACTCCTAACCCTCTTCCAGATCTCCTAACCCTACTCTCCTCTCCTCTCCTAACCCTCTCTCCTCTCCTCTCCTCTCCTAACCCTCTCTCCTCTCCTCTCCTAACCCTCTCCTCTCCTCTCCTAACCCTCTCTCCTCTCCTCTCCTAACCCTCTCTCCTCTACTCTCCTAACCCTCTCTCCTCTACTCTCCTAACCCTCTCTCCTCTACTCTCCTAACCCTTCCCTCTAAAACCCTCTCCCTCAGAACCCTCTCTCCTCTCCCTCTCCTCCCTCTCTCCTCTACTCTCCTAACCCTCTCTCCTCTACTCTCCTAACCCTCTCTCCTCTACTCCTCCCTAACCCTAAACCTCTCCTCTCTCTAACCCTCTCTCCTCTACTCTCCTAACCCTCTCTCCTCTCCTCTCCTAACCCTCTCTCCTCTCCTAACCCTCTCTCCTCTCCTAACCCTCTGTCCTCTCCTCTCCTCTCCTAACCATCTCTCCTCTCCTCTCCTAACCCTCTCTCCTCTCCTCTCCTCTCCTCTCCTCTCCCAACCCTCTCTCCTCTCCTCTCCTAACCCTCTCTCCTAACCCTCTCTCCTCTCCTAACCTAACCCTCTCTCCTCTCCTCTCCTCTCCTAACCCTCTCTCCTCTCCTAACCCTCTTCTCCTCTCCTAACCCTCTCTCCTCCTAACCCTCTCTCCTCTCCTAACCCCCTCTCCTCTCCTCAACCCTCTCCTCTCCTAACCCTCTCTCCTCTCCTAACCCTCTCTCCTCTCCTAACCCTAACCCTCCCTCCTCTCCTAACCCTCTCTCCCTCCTCTCCTAACCCCTATCTCCTCTCCTCTCCTAACCCTCTCTCCTCTCCTAACCCTCTCTCCTCCTCTCCCTCTCCTAACCCTCCTCTCCTCTCCTAACCCTCTCTCCTCAACTAACCCTCCTCTCCTCCCTAACCCTCCTCTCCTCTCCTAACCCTCTCTCCTCTCCTCTCCCAACCCTCCTCTCTCCTCCCTCTCCTAACCCTCTCTCCTCTCTCCCTAACCCTCTCTCCTCTCCTAAACCCTATCCTCTCCAAACTCTCTCCCTCTCTCCTCTCCTCTCCAAACCCTCTCTCCTCTCCTAACCCTCTCTCCTCTCCTCTCCCTCTCAAACCCTCTCTCCTCTCCTAACCCTCTCTCCTCTCCTAACCCTCTCTCCTCTCCTCTCCTAACCCTCTCTCCTCTCCTAACCCTCTCTCCTCTCCTAACCCTCTCTCCTCTCCTAACCCTCTCCTCTCCTAACCCTCTCTCCTCTCCTAACCCTCTCTCCTCTCCTCTCCTAACCCTCTCCTCTCCTCCCTCTCTCCTCTCTCCTAACCCTCTCTCCTCTCTCCCCTCCTAACCCTCTCTCCTCTCCTAACCCTCCTCTCCTCCTCTCCAACCCTCCCCTCTCTCCTCCAACTCCCCTCCCCTCTCCTAACCCTCCTCTCCTCTCCCTAACCCTCTCTCTCCTCTCCTAACCCTCCTCTCCTCCCTCTCCTCTCCTAACCCTCCTCTCCTCTCCTAACCCTCCTCCCTCTCCCTAACCCTCTCCTCTCCAACCCTCCTCTCCTCTCCTAACCCTCCTCTCCCTCTCCTAACCCTCCTCCTCTCCTAACCCTCTCCTCCTAACCCTCTCTCCTCTCCTCACCCTCTCTCCTCTCCTCCCTCTCTCCCCTAACCCCTCTCTCCTCTCCTAACCCTCTCTCCTCTCCTCTCCCTAACCCTCTCTCCTCTCCTCTCCTAACCCTCTCTCCTCTCCTCTCCTAACCCTCTATCCTCTCCTCTCCAAACCCTCTATCCTCTCCTCTCCAAACCCTCTCTCCTCTCCTCTCCAAACCCTCTCTCCTCTCCTCTCCAAACCCTCTCTCCTCTCCTCTCCAAACCCTCTCTCCTCTCCTCTCCAAACCCTCTCTCCTCTCCAAACCCTCTCTCCTCTCCAAACCCTCTCTCCTCTCCAAACCCTCTCTCCTCTCCAAACCCTCTCTCCTCTCCAAACCCTCTCTCCTCTCCAAACCCTCTCTCCTCTCCAAACCCTCTCTCCTCTCCAAACCCTCTCTCCTCTCCAAACCCTCTCTCCTCTCCAAACCCTCTCTCCTCTCCAAACCCTCTCTCCCCTCCTCTCATAACCCTCTCTCCTCTACTAACCCTCTCTCCTCTCCTAACCCTCTCTCCTCTACTAACCCTCTCTCCTCTCCTAACCCTCTCTCCTCTCCTCTCCCTCTCCTCTCCCTCTCTCCTCTCCTCTCCCTCTCCTTTCCTCTCCTAACCCTCTCCTTTCCTCTCCTCTCCTCTCCAAACCCTCTCTCCTCTCCAACCCTCTCTCCTCTCCAAACCCTCTCTCCTCTCCAACCCTCTCTCCTCTCCTAACCCTCTCTCCTCTTCTCCGCTCCTCTCCTAACCCTCTCCTAACCCTCTCTCCCTCCTCTCCTCCCTCTCCCTCTCTCCTCTCCTAACCCTCTCCTCCCTCTCCTCCCCTCCTCTCCTCTCCCTCTCTCCTCTCCTTACCCTCTCTCCTCTCCTAACCCTCTCTCCTCTCCTAACCCTCTCTCCTCTCCTAACCCTCTCTCCTCTCCTAACCCTCTCTCCTCTCCTCTCCTAACCCTCTCCTCTCCTAACCCTCTCCTCCCTCTCCTAACCCTCTCCTCTCCTAACCCTCCTCTCCTCTCCCCCTCCTCTCCTCTCCTAACCCTCCTCTCCTCTCCTAACCCTCCTCTCCTCTCCTAACCCTCCTCTCCTCTCCTAACCCTCCTCTCCTCTCCTAACCCTCTCTCCTCTCCTCTCTCCTCTCCTAACCCTCTCCTCTCCTCTCCTAACCCTCTCTCCTCTCCTAACCCTCTCTCCTCTCCTCTCCTAACCCTCTCTCCTCTCCTCTCCAAACCCTCTATCCTCTCCTCTCCAAACCCTCTCTCCTCTCCTCTCCAAACCCTCTATCCTCTCCTCTCCAAACCCTCTCTCCTCTCCTCTCCAAACCCTCTCTCCTCTCCCAACCCTCTCTCCTCTCCAAACCCTCTCTCTCCCCCTCTCCAAACCCTCTCTCCTCTCCAAACCCTCTCTCCTCTCCAAACCCTCTCTCCTCTCCAAACCCTCTCTCCTCTCCAACCCTCTCTCCTCTCCTAACCCTCTCTCCTCTCCAAACCCTCTCTCCTCTCCAAACCCTCTCTCCTCTCCAAACCCTCTCTCCTCTCTCCTAACCCTCTCTCATCTCCTAACCCTCTCTCTAACCCTCTCTCCTCTCCTCCTCCTCTCTCCCTCCCTCTCCTCCTCCTAACCCTCTCTCCTCTCCCTAACCCTCTCTCCTCCTCCCTCTCTCCTCTCTAACCCTCTCTCCTCTCCTCTCCCTCTCCTCTCCTCTCCTAACCCTCTCTCCTCTCCTCTCCTCCTCTCCTAACCCTCTCCTCTCCTAAACCTCTCCCTCCTCTCCCTCTCCTCCCAAACCCTCTCTCCTCCCAAACCCTCTCTCTCCCTAACCCTCTCTCCTCTCCAAACCCTCTCTCTCCTCTCCAAACCCTCTCTCCTCTCCAAACCCTCTCTCCTCTCCAAACCCTCCCTCTCCCCTCTAACCCTCTCCCCCTCCCTCATAACCCTCTCTCCTCTACTAACCCTCTCCCTCTCCTAACCCTCTCTCCTCTCCTAACCCTCTCTCCTCTCTCTAACCCTCTCTCCTCTCCTCCCTCCTCTCTCCTAACCCTCTCCTCTCTCCTCCCTCTCCCCCTCTCCTCCCTCTCCTCTCCCTAACCCTCTCTCCTCCTCCCTCTCCTCTCCTCTCCAAACCCTCTCTCCCTCCAACCCTCCTCCTCTCCTCTCCAACCCTCTCTCCCCTCTCCTACCCTCTCCTCTCCTAACCCTCTCTCCTCTCCTCTCCAAACCTCTCCTAACCCCTCTCCTAACCCTCTCCCTCTCCTCTCTCCCTCTCCCTCTCCTCTCTAACCCTCTCTCCTCTCCTCTCCTCTCCTAACCCTCTCTCCTCTCCTCCCTCCCTAACCTCTCCTCCCTAACCCTCTCTCCTCCCTCTCCTAACCCTCTCCCTCTCCTAACCCTCTCTCCTCTCCTAACCCTCTCTCCTCTCCTCCCTCTCCTCCCTCCCTAACCCTCTCCCTCTCCTAACCCTCTCTCCCTCCCTAACCCTCTCCTCTCCTAACCCTCTCCCTCTAACCCTCCCTCCCTCCTCTCCTAACCCTCCTCTCCTCTCCTAACCCTCCTCTCCTCTCCCCTCTAACCCTCCTCTCCTAACCCTCTCCTAACCCTCTCCTCTCCTAACCCTCTCCCTCCCTCCTAACCCTCTCTCTCTCCTCTCCTCTAACCCTCTCTCCTCTCCTAACCCTCTCCTCCTCCCTCTCCCTAACCCTCTCTCCTCTCCCTAACCCTCTCTCTCTCTCCTAACCCTCTCTCCTCTCCTCTCCAAACCCTCTCCTCTCCTCTCCAAACCCTCTCTCCTCTCCTCTCCAAACCCTCTCTCCTCTCCTCTCCAAACCCTCTCCCTCTCTCCTCTCCTCTCCCTCCCTCTCCTCTCCAAACCCTCTCTCCTCTCCTAACCCTCTCTCCTCTCCAAACCCTCTCTCCTCTCCAAACCCTCTCTCCTCTCCTCCCTCCTCCTCTCCCCTCCCTCTCCCCTCTCCAAACCCTCTCTCCTCTCCAAACCCTCTCTCCTCTCCAAACCCTCTCTCCTCTCCAAACCCTCTCTCCTCTCCAAACCCTCTCTCCTCTCCCAAACCCTCTCTCCTCTCCAAACCCTCTCTCCCTCCCAAACCCTCTCCTCTCCTAACCCTCTCTCCTCTCCTCTCATAACTCTCTCCTAACCCTCTCTCCTCTCCTAACCCTCTCTCCTCTCCCTCTCTCCTAACCCTCTCTCCTCTCCTCCTAACCCTCTCTCCTCTCCTAACCCTCTCCTCCTAACCCTCTCCCTCTCCTCTCCCTCTCTCCCTAACCCTCTCTCTCTCCTAACCCTCCTCTCCTAACCCCTCTCTCCTTCCCTCCTCCTCTCCTAACCCTCTCCTCTCCCTCCCTCTCTCCTCTCCTAACCCTCTCTCCTCCCTAACCCCTCCTCTCTCTCCTCCCTCCCTAACCCTCTCCTCTCCTCCCTCCTCTCCCTCCCTCTAACCTCCTCTCCTCTCCCTCTCCCTCTCCTAACCCTCTCTCCTCTCCCTCCTAACCCTCTCTCCTCTCCTAACCCTCTCTCTCCTAACCCCTCTCTCCCCTCTCTCCCTCTCCTAACCCTCTCTCTCTCCTAACCCCTCTCCTCTCTCCTAACCCTCTCTCCTCTCCTAACCCTCTCCCTCCTCTCCTAACCCTCTCTCCTCCCTCCCCCTCCTCTCCTAACCCTCTCTCCTCTCCCTCTCCTAACCCTCTCTCTCCTCTCCTCTCCCTCTCCTCTCCTAACCCTCTCTCCTCCCTCTCTCCTCTCCTCTCTCCTAACCCTCTCCTCCTCTCCTCTCCTAACCCTCTCTCCTCTCCTCTCCTAACCCTCTCTCCTCTCCTCTCCTCTCCTCCCTCTCTCCTAACCCTCTCTCTCCTCCTCTCCTCTCCCTCTCTCCCTCCTCCTCCTCCCTAACCCTCTCTCTCTCTCCCTCCTCTCCTCCCTAACCCTCTCTCCTCTCCTCTCCTCAACCCTCTCTCCTCTCCCTCTCCTAACCCTCTCTCCTCCTCTCCCTAACCCTCTCTCTCCCTCCTCCTCTCCCTCTCCCTCTCCCTCTCTCCTCTCCTCCTAACCCTCTCTCTAACCCTCTCTCCTCTCCTAACCCTCTCTCCTCTCCTCTCTAACCCTCTCTCCTCTCTCCCTCTCCTCCCTCTCTCCTCTCCTAACCCTCTCTCTCCCTCTCCTCTCTCCTAACCCTCTCTCCCTCTCCTCCCTCTCCTAACCCTCTCTCCTCTCCTCCCTCTCCTCTCTCCTCTCCCTCTCTCCTCTCCTAACCCTCTCTCCCTCTCCTCCCTCCTAACCCTCTCTCCTCTCCTCTCCTAACCCTCCCCCTCTCCTCCCTCCTCCCTCTCTCCTCTCCTAACCCTCTCTCCTCTCCTCTCCCTAACCCTCTCTCCTCCCTCTCCCTAACCCCCTCCCTCCTCTCCTCTCCTAACCCTCTCTCCTCTCTCCCTCCTCCCTAACCCTCTCTCCTCTCCTAACCCTCTCTCCTCTCCTCTCCTCTCCTAACCCTCCTCTCCCTCTCTCTCCCCTCTCCTCTCCTAACTCTCTCTCTCCCTCCTCTCCTAACCCTCTCTCCTCTCTCTCCTAACCCTCTCTCCTCTCCTAACCCTCTCTCCTCTCCCTCCCTCTCTCCCTCTCCTAACCCTCTCCTCTCCTCTCCTCTCCTAACCCTCTCTCCTCTCCTCCTCTCCTCCCTCTCTCTCCCCTCTCTCCTCTCCTAACCCTCTCTCCTCTCCTCCCTCTAACCTCTCCTAACCCTCCTCCCTCTCCCTAACCCTCTCTCCTCTCCTAACCCTCTCTCCTCTCCTAACCCTCTCTCCCTCTCTCCCTCTCCCTCTCCTAACCCTCTCTCCTCTCCTCCCCTCTCTCCTCCCTCCTCTCCTCTCTAACCCCTCTCCTCTCTAACCCTCTCTCTCTCCCTCTCCCTCTCCCTAACCCTCTCTCCTCTCCTCTCCTCTAACCCTCCTCTCCTCTCCTAACCCTCTCTCCTCTCCTCTCCTAACCCTCTCTCCTCTCCTCTCCTCTCTAACCCTCTCTCCTCTCCTAACCCTCTCTCCTCTCCTAACCCTCTCTCCTCTCCTCTCCTCTCCTAACCCTCTCTCCTCCCTCTCCTAACCCTCTCTCCTCTCCTCCCTCTCTCCTCTCCTCCCTCTCTCCTCTCCTAACCCTCTCCTCTCCTCCCTCTCCCTCTCCTAACCCTCTCTCCTCTCCTAACCCTCTCTCCTCTCCTCTCCTAACCCTCTCTCCTCTCCTCTCCTAACCCTCTCTCCTCTCCTCTCCTAACCCTCTCTCCTCTCCTAACCCTCTCTCCTCTCCTAACCCTCTCTCCTCCCTAACCCTCTCCCTCTCCTCTCCTCCCTCCTCTCCTCTCCTCCCTCTCTCCTCTCCTCTCCTAACCCTCTCCCTCCTCCCTCTCCCCCTCTCTCCTCTCCTCTCCTAACCCTCTCTCCCCTCTCCTCCCTCTCTCCTCTCTCCTAAACCCCTCTCCTCTCCTCTCCTAACCCTCCTCCTCCCTCCTCTCCTAACCCTCTCTCCTCTCCTCTCCTAACCCTCTCTCCTCTCCTCTCCAAACCCTCTCTCCTCTCCCTCCCTCTCCTCCCTCTCTCCCTCTCCAAACCCTCTCTCCTCTCCTCCTCAAACCCTCTCTCTCCTCTCCTCTCCAAACCCTCTCTCCTCTCCTCTCCTAACCCTCTCTCCTCTCCAAACCCTCTCTCCTCTCCTCCAAACCCTCTCTCCTCTCCAACCCTCTCTCCTCTCCTAACCCTCTCTCCTCTCCTAACCCTCTCTCCTCTCCTAACCCTCTCTCCTCTCCTCTCCTCTCCTTACCCTCTCTCATCTCCTCCCTCTCCCTCTCCTCTCCTAACCCTCCCTCTCCTCCCTCCCTCTCTCCTCCCTCTCCTAACCCTCTCTCCTCCTCCCTCCCCTCTCCTCCTCCTCTCCCTCCCTCTCTCCTCTCCTAACCCTCTCTCTCCTCTCCTAACCCTCTCTCCTCTCCTCTCCTAACCCTCCTCTCCAAACCCTCTCCCTCTCCTAACCCTCTCTCCTCTCCCTAACCCTCTCTCCTCTCCTAACCCTCTCTCCTCTCCTCTCCTAACCCTCCTCTCCCTCTCCTCCCTCTCTCCTCTCCTCTCCTCCCTCTCTCCTCTCCTCCCTCTCTCCTCTCCTCTCCTAACCCTCTCTCCTCCCTCCTCCTCCTCTCCTAACCCTCTCTCTCCTCTCCTAACCCTCTCTCCTCTCCTCTCCTAACCCTCTCTCCTCTCCTCTCCTCCCTCTCCTAACCCTCTCTCCTCTCCTCTCCCCTCTCCTAACCCTCTCTCCTCTCTCCTAACCCTCTCTCCTCTCCTAACCCTCTCTCTCCTCTCCTAACCCTCCTCCTCTAACCCTCTCCTCCTCTCCTAACCCTCTCTCCTCCTCCTCTCCTAACCCTCTCTCCTCTCCTCTCCTAACCCTCTCTCTCCTCTCCTAACCCTCTCTCCTCTCCTAACCCTCTCTCCTCTCCTAACCCTCTCTCCTCTCCTAACCCTCTCTCCTCTCCTCTCCTAACCCTCTCTCCTCTCCTCTCCTAACCCTCTCTCCTCTCCTCTCCTAACCCTCTCTCCTCTCCTCTCCTAACCCTCTCCTCTCTCCCTCTCCCTCTCTCCCTCCCTCTCCCTCTCCCTAACCCTCTCTCCTCTCCTCTCCAAACCCTCTCCTCCTCTCCTCTCCAAACCCTCTCTCCTCTCCTCTCCAAACCCTCTCTCCTCTCCTCTCCAAACCCTCTCTCCTCTCCTCTCCAAACCCTCTCTCCCTCTCCAAACCCTCTCTCCTCTCCTCTCCAAACCCTCTCTCCTCTCCAAACCCTCTCTCCTCTCCAAACCCTCTCTCCTCTCCAAACCCTCTCTCCTCTCCCCTCCTCCTAACCCTCTCTCTCTCCAAACCCTCTCTCCTCTCCAACCCTCTCTCCTCTCCTAACCCTCTCTCTCCTCTCCTCCTAACCCTCTCTCCTCCCTCCTCTCCCTAACCCTCTCTCTCCTCTCCTAACCCTCTCTCCTCCTCTCTCCTCCCTAACCCTCTCTCCTCTCCTAACCCTCTCTCCTCTCTCCTAACCCTCTCTCCTCTCCTAACCCTCTCTCTCCTCCCCTCCCTCCTCCTCTCCTCCCTCTCCTCCTCTCCCTCTCCTTCTCCTCTCCTAACCCTCTCTCCTCTCCTCCCTCTCTCCTCTCCTAACCCTCTCTCCTCTCCTCTCCTAACCCTCTCTCCTCTCCTAACCCTCTCTCCTCTCCAAACCCTCTCTCTCCTCTCCTAAACCCTCTCTCCCTCTCCTAACCCTCTCTCCCTCCTCCTAACCCTCTCTCCTCTCTAACCCTCTCTCCTCTCCTCTCCAACCCTCTCTCCTCCCTCCTAACCCTCTCTCCCTCCTCCTAACCCTCTCCCTCTCCCTCTCCTCTCCTAACCCTCTCTCTCCTCCTCTCCTCCCCCTCTCCTCTCCTAACCCTCTCTCCTCTCCCTCCCTAACCCCTCTCCTCTCCTCTCCTAACCCTCTCTCCTCTCTCTCCCCTCTCCTCCTCTCTAACCCTCTCCCTCTCCCTCTCCTCTCTCTCTCCCTCTCTAACCTCTCCTCTCCTCCCCTCTCTCTAACCCTCTCTCCCTCTCTCCCTCTCTAACCCTCTCTCCTCTCTCCTAACCCTCTCTCCTCTCCTCTCCTCTCCTCTCCCTCCTAACCCTCTCTCCCTCTCCTAACCCTCTCTCCTCCCTCTCTCCCTAACCCTCTCTCCTCTCCTAACCCTCTCCCTCTCCTCCCTCCCTCTCCCCTCCCTCTCTCCTCTCCTCTCCTAACCCTCTCACTCCTCTCCTAACCCTCTCTCCTCTCCTCTCCTCTCCCTCCCTCTCCTCCTCTCCTAACCCTCCTCTCTCCCTAACCCTCTCTCCTCTCCTAACCCTCTCCTCCCTAACCCTCTCTCTCCTCTCCTCTCCTCTCCCCCTCTCCTCTCCCTCTCCCTCTCCTAACCCTCTCTCCTCCTAACCCTCTCCCTCCCCTCCCTCCTAACCCTCTCTCCCTCTCCTCTCCTCTTAACCCTCTCCTCCCCTCTCCCCTCCTAACCCTCTCCTAACCCTCTCTCCTTTCCTCTCCCCTCTCCTCTCCTGCCCTAACCCTCTCTCCTCTCCTCTCCTAACCCTCTCTCCTCCCTCCCCTAACCCTCTCTTCCTCCCTCTCTCCTCTCCTAACCCCTCTCCTCTCCCTCCCTAACCCTCTCTCCTCTCTCTCCTCTCCTCCCATAACCCTCTCTCCTCCCTCTCCTAACCCTCTCTCCTCTCCTCTCCTAACCCTCTCCTCCCTCTCCTAACCCTCCTCTCCCTCCCTAACCCTCTCCCCTCTCCTCTCCTTAACCCTCCTCCCTCTCCTAACCCTCTCTCCTCTCCTCTCCTAACCCTCTCCTCTCCTCTCCTAACCTCTCCCTCTCCTAACCCTCTCTCCTCTCCTCTCTCCTCTCCTCTCCTAACCCTCTCTCCTCTCCTCTCCTAACCCTCTCTCCTCTCCTCTCCTAACCCTCTCTCCTCTCCTCTCGTAACCCTCTCTCCTCTCCTCTCCTAACCCTCTCTCCTCTCCTCTCCTGGCTCCTCTCCTTTCCCTCTCCCTCTCTCCTCCTCTCCTTTCCTAACCCTCTCTCCTCTCCTTTCCTAACCCTCTCTCCTCTCCTTTCCTAACCCTCTCTCCTCTCCTTTCCTAACCCTCTCTCCTCTCCTTTCCTAACCCTCTCTCCTCTCCTTTCCTAACCCTCTCCTTTCCTAACCCTCTCTCCTCTCCTTTCCTAACCCTCTCTCCTCTCCTTTCCTAACCCTCTCTCCTCTCCTTTCCTAACCCTCTCTCCTCTCCTAACCCTCTCTCCTCTCCTAACCCTCTCTCCTCTCCTAACCCTCTCTCCTCTCCTTTCCTAACCCTCTCTCCTCTCCTTTCCTAACCATCTCTCCTCCTCTTTCCTAACCCTCTCTCCTTTCCTAACCCTCTCTCCTCTCCTAACCCTCTCTCCTCTCCTAACCCTCTCTCCTCTCCTAACCCTCTCTCCTCTCTTCTCCTAACCCTCTCTCCTCTCCTCTCTGCTCCTCTCCCCCTCTGCTCCTCTCCCCCTCCTCTCCTCTCCCTCTCTCCTCCTAACCCTCTCTCCTCTTTTTCATGGCAAAAATAAAAACAGGAAGCAGATCAAACTCTTTGGTCCTTTAAAAACCTGCTGTATGTAAAACATTGTGTGCAACAGCTTGGAAAATAAATGCGTGACTCTGGATGACAACATAATGATGTTTGTTTTTAATATTTAATATTAGAGTGGTTTTCCTAAAGAAGTTAAATCTGCTTTGTTGCCTTGCCACGATAGTAGCGAGTGTGGCGATACTGGTGTCGTCCCAGCCCTACTTATCATACCCTCACTTTCACCTCTTCTCTCTCCCCCACTCTCCTCTACTCTCTCCCTCCATTCCATATTTTTATGGACACCCCCCCCCCCACACACACACATACACACAAATCCCTCTAAAGTTGGCCCCAAAGGCAGCAGTAGGGTGGGAGTGTTATAGTGGGCAGGGAAGGGATGTGCTAAGAGTGGTTCTCAGGTCATTGTTAAGGGTTAAACATGTTGTTTTCCACAGTAATATACATCCATGATGTAAGCACACAGGGAAGGATAAATGAGATCCAGACCCCTGGGCCTCCTGCCCTAAAAACTCCCCCTGGCTCCTCTCTCCTTCCCTCCATCCCTCTCTCTTGCTTTACGTGCTCCCTCTCCTTCATTCTGATAACCATCTTTCCCATTCCTCCACCCTTCTCCCCCTCTTCACTCTGGCTCCTCCCTCTGGCTCACTATATCTCCCTTCAACTCCACCAGATTCCTTCTATCACTCTCACTTCATGCCCAGTATTTCTTTCATCTCCCTGTCCCTCCCTCCCCTCCACCCAGTCCTCGTTTTCCTCAACTCACCCTCCTCCTTCCATCTCCCTTTCTCCCTGTGGTGTGAGTAAAGCTTGTACCAAGTGATTTGAAATGGCTAGCAAGGCCATGGAATACCGGAGCAGCCGATACTCAAATGCTATAGCAATGTCATGGAATTCCAGAATAATACTTAGAATTGTCAGAGCAACACAGTGGAATTTTGTAACATAACAGCACTGCGACAGTGGAATGTTCTGACGGGAGGAGGCTTTGAGGAGAACAGAACAGGGAACAGGCACGGAGACAGTAGAATGTTCTGACGGGAGGAGGCTTTGAGGAGAACAGAACAGGGAACAGGCACGGAGACAGTAGAATGTTCTGACGGGAGGAGGCTTTGAGGAGAACAGAACAGGGAACAGGCACGGAGACAGTAGAATGTTCTGACGGGAGGAGGCTTTGAGGAGAACAGAACAGGGAACAGGCACGGAGACAGTAGAATGTTCTGACGGGAGGAGGCTTTGAGGAGAACAGAACAGGGAACAGGCACGGAGACAGTAGAATGTTCTGACGGGAGGAGGCTTTGAGGAGAACAGAACAGGGAACAGGCACGGAGACAGTAGAATGTTCTGACGGGAGGAGGCTTTGAGGAGAACAGAACAGGGAACAGGCACGGAGACAGTAGAATGTTCTGACGGGAGGAGGCTTTGAGGAGAACAGAACAGGGAACAGGCACGGAGACAGTAGAATGTTCTGACGGGAGGAGGCTTTGAGGAGAACAGAACAGGGAACAGGCACGGAGACAGTAGAATGTTCTGACGGGAGGAGGCTTTGAGGAGAACAGAACAGGGAACAGGCACGGAGACAGTAGAATGTTCTGACGGGAGGAGGCTTTGAGGAGAACAGAACAGGGAACAGGCACGGAGACAGTAGAATGTTCTGACGGGAGGAGGCTTTGAGGAGAACAGAACAGGGAACAGGCACGGAGACAGTAGAATGTTCTGACGGGAGGAGGCTTTGAGGAGAACAGAACAGGGAACAGGCACGGAGACAGTAGCGTCGTCAGATCTGAAGACAAATCCCTTTGGTGTTAGTTCTGCCTGGGCGACTGACACATGAATATTTCATGGTGTTGATGTTTAAATCCCGCTATTTGTGATGTGGCACGCTGTGTGAGTACGCCCGGCGATTAATTTGCATGGAGGGTGCTCGTTTGTGACGTGGGTTTGTACATAAGTATGTTCATTGTATGAAGGCATGTCGTGTAGAACACCTTCAGGCATATGTTGAAGCATCCACATGGATGTTCCTCTGCATGTTCCTCTGTTCCTCTGGGTCCCGCTCTGTTTCACAGCACACACACACACACACACACAGGTGGGGATATGTGTGAGATAAGCCGAGCTGCCATTCGTTTGTTAGCAACGTCCAGTGAGGTGTATGGCCTCACTAAGGTCAGGCTTTGGGAAGGGCTCCAAACATGCCCTTACAGGTCTGGACTTCACACAACCTGTGAAATGACTCCCCATTCACTATATAGTGCACTGCTTTGGGACCACAAAAGTAGTGGACTGAATAGGGAATAGGGTGCTATTTCAGATGCTGCCATTGTAAAAAACAACAACGGACATACACGCTCTGCTCTATAAAACATAAACACTGAGTGTACAAAACATTAGGAACACCTGCTCTTTCCACGACAGACTGACCAGGAGAATCCAGGTGAAATCTATGATCCCTTACTGATGTCACCTGTTAAATCCACTTCTATCAGTGTAGATGAAGGGGAGGAGACAGTTTACAGAAGGATTTTTAGCCTTGAGACAATTGAGACATGGATTATGTATGTGTGCCATTCAAAGGGTGAATATTTCACTTCTCTAGGATAGGGGGCAGCATTCGGAATTTTGGATGAAAAGCATGCCCAAATTCAACTGCCTGCTACTCATCCCCAGAAGATAAGATATGCATATCATTAGTTATTATTTGGATAGAAAACACTCTGAAGTTTCTAAAACTGTTTGAATCATGTCTATGAGTATAACAGAACTTATGTAGCAGGCGAAACCCCGAGGACAAACCATACAGATGTTTATTTTTATTTTGAGGTCACTCTCTTTTCAATGGGTTGTAATTGGGAATCCAGATTTCTAAGGGACTTGCTTGCAGTTCCTACCGCTTCCACTGGATGTCAACAGTCTTTAGAAATTGGTTGAGGTTTTTCCTTTGAGAAATGAAGAAGTTCAGAATGAGGCTCGAGGGAAGTGTACTCTTTGTTAGAGGCGCGTGACCAGAAAGCATGCTCCACTTTGTTTTCCTCCGGTATTGAACACAGATCATCCCGTCTTCAATTTGATCGATTATTTACGTTAAAAAATACCTAAAGTTGTATTACAAAAGCCGAAATGTTTGGAAAATGCTAACAGGTAACTTTTGAGATATTTTGTAGTCACGTTGCACAAGTTGGAACCGGTGTTTTTCTGGATCAAACGCGCCAAATAAATTGACATTCTGGATATATATCGACGGAATTAATCAAACAAAAGGACCATTTGTGATGTTTATAGGACACATTGGAGGGCCAACAGAAGAAGCTCGTCAAAGGTAAGGCTTGAATTACATCTTTATTTCTGCGATTTGTGTCACGCCTGCAGGGTTGAAATATGTGTTTCTCTCTTTGTTTACTGGGGTGCTATCCTCAGATAATAGCATTGTTTGCTTTCGCCGTAAAGCATTGTTGAAATTTGACATGTTGGCTGCATTCACAACAAGTGTACCTTTAATTTGGTATATTGAATGTGTGATTTCAAAGTTTAATTTTTATAGTAATTTATTTGAATTTGGCGCATTTTCACTGGATGTTGGCCAGGTGGGACGCTACCGTCCCACATATCCCAGAGAAGTTTTCAGTGCCTTTGAACAGGGCATGGTAGTAGGTAACAGGTGCACCGGTTTCTGTCAACAACTGCAACACTGCTGGGTATTTCACGCTTCCTGTGTGTATCAAGAATGGTCCACCATCCAAAGGACATCCAGCCAAGTTGACACAACTGTGGGAATGACACAACACGGGCCAGCATCCCTGTGGAAACGCATTCGAGATATTGTCGAGTCCATGCCCAAACTAATTGAGTCTGTTCTGAGAGCAAAACGGGTTGCAACTCAATATGACGAAGGTGTTCCTAATGTTTTGTACACTCAGTGCAGTCTCTCACTAACCGGCATCTGCTCAAGTCATTTCTGTCAGGAGATAAAAACCAGGCCCGGTTTCTTCATCCAAGAGTGGAATTTCCGAGCTGTAAGACTTTCTATCTACCTCCCCCAACTTCCTGGCTAAATGTCCCACCACTGGACAGATCCAATCACCTACCTGGGACGAATATGTTGTTCTGTTTCTCACAACAGTTGCAGAATGTTACAGGGAGGTCGACAACCTCATGTAGTACGGCCTTAGGGAAAGGAAATGATTACAGAGTCTAATGAATACTCTTGATTAATGCCGGTGTCTGAGGAAAATCTTGCACACACGCACACACATGCACACACACACACACGCACACACACACGGGTGAAAGAGCGCAACAAACAATACACTCTGGTATGTATAACAGTGATAGAGTGGGTATAAGTGATTATGATCGACTCATTGTCTAGCTGTAGATTCTTGTACTGACAGACATGACATTGTTATATGTTGTACTTGACAGTGGTTAGATAGAAATATACAGTGTAGAAGAGACCACTCAGAATTAAAGAACAGTGTCAGATCACACTGCACATCTATTAGTGTGGCCTAATCTCTGTCATGCCATTGGCTTAGGGCCAGCTGTGTAGCAGATAGAGGGTCAGTACAGGACCAGCTGTGTAGCTGTCAGTGACAGATAGAGGGTCAGTACAGTGCCAGCTGTGTAGCTGTCAGTGAATTGTTAGAGGGTCAGTACAGGGCCAGCTGTGTAACTGTCAGTGACAGATAGAGGGTCAGTACAGGGCCAGCTGTGTAGCTGTCAGTGAATTGATAGAGGGTCAGTACAGGGCCAGCTGTGTAGGTGTCAGTGACAGATAGAGGGTCAGTACAGGGACAGCTGTGTAGCTGTCAGTGACAGATAGAGGGTCAGTACAGGGCCAGGAGGAGAGGAGTGACAGAGTGGGGCATAGACCTGCTAGAAGACTCTAGTGGTACAGAGGGATAGAGACAGGAGTGTGTGTGTGTGTGTGTGTGTGTGTGTGTGTGTGTGTGTGTGTGTGTGTGTGTGTGTGTATGATGTGAGTGAAGACGGATGGGAAGAGGGGATGAAGAGAGGATCTGATGGGGGGATGTGTGATGGGGGATGCCACAGTGGTTTAATGACTCCCTTTGGGACCATGCCTCTGGGCTTTGACTCTCCCCTGGCTCTCCTATCAGATGAGAGGGAAGACGGATGGGAAGAGGGGATGAAGCGAGGATCTGATGGGGGGATGAAGAGAGGATGTGATGGGGGGATGAAGAGAGGATGTGATGGGGGATGAAGAGAGGATGGGAAGGGGGATGAAGAGAGGATGTGATGGGGGATGAAGAGAGGATGGGAAGGGGGATGAAGAGAGGATGGGAAGGGGGATGAAGAGAGGATGGGAAGGGGGATGAAGAGAGGATGTGAAGGGGGATGAAGAGATGGGATGGGGGATGAAGAGAGGATGGGAAGGGGGATGAAGAGAGGATGGGAAGGGGGATGAGGGGGGATGGGGGATGAGAGAGGATGGGAAGGGGGATGAAGAGAGGATGGGAAGGGGGGATGAAGAGAGGATGGATGGGGGGATGAAGAGAGGATGGGAAGGGGGGATGAAGAGAGGATGGGAAGGGGGATGAGAGGGATGGGAAGGGGGATGAAGAGAGGATGGATGGGGGGGGATGAAGAGAGGATGGGAAGGGGGGATGAAGAGAGGATGGGAAGGGGGATGAAGAGAGGATGGGAAGGGGGATGCAAGAGAGGATGGGAAGGGGGATGAAGAGAGGATGGAAGGGGGATGAAGAGAGGATGGGAAGGGGGATGAAGAGAGGATGTGATGGGGGATGAAGAGAGGATGTGATGGGGGATGAAGAGAGGATGGGAAGGGGGATGAAGAGAGATGTGATGGGGATGAAGAGAGGATGGGAAGGGGGATGAAGAGAGGATGGGAAGGGGGGATGAGAGAGGATGGGAAGGGGGATGAAGAGAGGATGGGAAGGGGGATGAAGAGGATGGATGGGGGGATGAAGAGGGATGGGAAGGGGGATGAGAGAGGATGGGAAGGGGGATGAAGAGAGGATGTGATGGGGGATGAAGAGAGGATGGGAAGGGGGATGAAGAGAGGATGGGAAGGGGGGATGAAGAGAGGATGGGGGGGGATGAAGAGAGGATGTGATGGGGGGATGAAGAGAGGATGGGAAGGGGGATGCAGAGAGGATGGGAAGGGGGGATGCAGAGAGGATGGGATGGGGTGGATGAAGAGAGGATGTGATGGGGGGCTGAAGAGAGGATCTGATGGGGGGCTGAAGAGAGGATGGGAAGGGGGGATGCAGAGAGGATGGGAAGGGGGGACAGTAGTGTTGACAACTATGGAATCACAACAGGAGTTGGTTGGCTGATGGAAAGAGTGATCGGATGGACAGGACACACACACACACACACACAAACACACAAACACCGCCCAGTGGCTCTAAGTGACAGCCAGCCGTTGCCCATTACCCATAACCCCCCTCTCTCATATCTGAATATTTCCTGAGTGCAGTGTGTGTGTGCCTGCATGTCCCTCCCTGATTGACAGGTAGCCCCAAATCACACTTGACAGATAGCTGACAGGATGGGAGGAGGGAGAAGGGAGGAGGGAGAAGGGAGAACCAATCTGAAAAATAAGATGCTGTAATATAAAACTGAGAGAGGGAATGAGAGAGAAAGAGAGATATAGAGTGAAATATTCAATGAGTATCTCTCCATCGCAGGAGTAGGGAGAGAATGGGAGAGAGGACGAGGGAGATGGAGAGAAAAAAGAGAGATAGGATAGTGCTTGAGTGTGAGGAGAGGAACGAAGGAAGAAAAAATGCAATATATTTTTAATCTAGAGGATGTAATCAGATTATGCGTCTGCCAGGAGCGACGTATCTCATAAGGAATATCCTATTCGGCCGGGGAGGGAGGGTGTGCGTGTGTGTGTGGCATCAGCAGGGCGAGCAGAGGCGGCGGCAGAGGAGGGAGAGCCGGCCGATCTACATGGGCCCTGACAGATTCAAATGAATGCGTCAGGAGCTGCCCCGGCAGAAACACAATGCCGTGTAATCATTTTATCATGACAAACCAGAATTCCAATGCTGTCCCATGTGGGCCTGGCCGGGAGGAAAATTGAATTAGTTTAACTGTGAATTGCTCATGGGGAACGAAATGAGGGGGATGAGAGGAGAAGAGAGGGGGATAGAGGGAGAGGATAGTTTGGCCGAGCTCTGTTGTGTATTTGGCTGTGTTTCCCCTCTCTAGGGTTGGGTGATACTCTCTGGGAGAGGCTCCTATTTCACCAGCTGCTGGCTAACCTCTCTAGCTACACTAACTACACTAACTGCTCTAGCTACACTAACTGCTCTAACTACACTAACTGCTCTAACTACACTAGCTGCTCTAACTGCACTACCTTCTCTAACTGCTCTAACTACACTAACTTCTCTAGCTACACAAACTGCTCTAACTACACTAACTGCACTAACTTCTCTAGCTACACTAACTACACTGACTTCTCTAACAGCTATAACTGCACCAACTGCACTAACTACACTAACTACACTAACTTCTCTAGCTACACTAACTACACTAACTCCTCTAGCTACACAAACTACACTAACTGCTCTAACTACACTAACTGCTCTAACTACACTAACTGCTCTAACTACACTAACTGCTCTAACTACACTAACTGCTCTAACTACACTAACTGCTCTAACTGCACTAACTGCTCTAACTACACTAACTTATCTAGCGACACTAACTTATCTAGCGACACTAACTGCTCTAACTACACTAACTGCACTAACTACACTAACTGCTCTAACTCCTCTAGCTACACTAACTTCTCTAACTACACTAACCTCTCTAGCTACACTATCTACACAAACTGCTCTAACTACACTAACTGCTCTAACTGGACTAACCGGACTAACTGCTCTAACTACGCTAACTTCTCTAACTCCCAGGCCCAATGCTGACACATTAGAGCCGGCAACAATACACTGTACAGGCGTTAAGAAGGCCCTAACACACCATGGGTTGTCATAATGAGAAAGTGCATTCCCACACACACACACACACACACACACACACACACACACACACACACACACACACACACACACACACACACACACACACACACACACACACACACACACACACACACACACACACACACACACACACACACACACACGTGTGTGTGTGTGACGGTGTATGTAATGATGGGTGGGTATTAGGCCCTAGCAGGGTTCCGGGGTCGCCCAGATACGACCCAGATGCCACGGCAACGTACCAGTGTGTCTCCGTGGAAACTGAAGTGGTGACTGCTGAGAGATAAAGGGCTTTATTATTCTCCCCACTGATCAATTCCGGCAAGGCTGAACATGGAAAAGCTTCAACAAGAGGGGGCACACACACACACATTCTTCGAAAAGTCTACAATGAGGTTAACAGTTTGATAGTTTCACAGAGATGCACGAGTGCTTAGATTTGAGGTAGATGTAGAGTAGTGAAGTAGAGTAATGTGTGTGTGTGTCCAGTTACAGTATGCATGCACTTCACATGTAGCTGTAGAGGGGCCCCATCCTCATATCCTCTCCTTTCATAATCCCTTTTTCTCTCCTTCCCTCTCTCTGTCTCTCTACGCTCCATGCTGTTCGTTAATGTCACGGCCTCGACCCGAGCCAATGAGGATGAGGCAGGGATTTGCATAATTATCCCCACTCTGTGGCAAAGTCCCATTACAGACAGAATAAGAGCTACTCTTGTGAGTGCGCACACTAGCTGGTTTTAGGGTGTATAGGATATGGCCTTCGCCCCATGGACCTAGCTGTCCACCACACACACACACACACAGAGACAGAGAGAGAGAGAGAGAGAGAGAGAGAGAGAGAGAGAGAGAGAGAGATGGGAAGTGTCAACTGTTCAAAGGTAGAGATGTGGGAGAATGCGGAGGGGATTTATGATGGCAGATTATTTTACTACAGGGTGCCAGAGGGTAAGTGAGTAATTTAAGAATAAATCAATAAAATAGAGGGGTCAACTCGATGATTGGGATTCAGACACAGGGAGAGAGGGAGAGAGGGAGAGAGGGAAGACAGAAGAAGAAATGGTCATTCTGGATGCTGGGTTCAAATCATTTCTCCAGCACCAGCGCCTCTAGATTGATTACAGATTGAAACCCCACAGAGCTGTGAAAGAAATCCATCTCCCCTCCAGTAGAAAGACAGGGTGATGAGGGAAAGAGGACGATGGACGTGAAGGAGATGTTCGGGGGCATAATGGAAGTGGATGGAGGGAGTGGTGTGAGAGCACGTCCAGATTTTAGACTGAATGACCCAAAGCCCAGGGGACAAGGTGACAGACTGACAGAGAGCCAGCCATCACAGAGACACGATGGTGTGTCACACACCGGATGATGGACCACGCGGAAGACATCTAGAGGAAACACTGAAAGATACCTTAGAACACAGTTGCTCTGTTAGCCCTGCTCAGAGAAACTCCACTCGATTTAATGGAGCCTTGCTAACTCCCAGCATGCCCTGGGGCTCATCTGTAATAATACACCTAATCAGAACCTGGCACTAAACGCCTCCACCCCGGGCCACAGCAGCCAATCCCGGTTTACCTTTATCCATGGCTACGGAAGACAGATCCTAAAACACACCCACTTTCTCCTGACATGATTCCCAAAGACGTGAGAAACAGGACTATTGTTTCACGTGTCCAGAATGATATTGTTATGTAATACAACGCGCTGGTCACAGAAGGACAAGCACTTAGGTCAGATCCTTCTGCAGGATGATCCCATCTTCTATAGACAGACGTGTTTAAACCTCCCAGTAGAGGCAGTCCTAGCTACCAAATCACCCAGGAGGGATATTCTCCACATATCCTCGCTCCCTCTCGCACATTGTGTTCTCTTAAGGAGGGGCTGGAGGGAGGGAGGAGGGTCTGGAGGGAGGAGAGAGGGGGGAGGAGAGGGAGGGAGGAGGGGCTGGAGGGAGGAGAGAGGGGGGAGGAGAGGGAGGGAGGGAGGGAGGAGGGGAGGGAGGGAGGAGGGGCTGGAGGGAGGGAAGAGGTAGTATTTTGTGCTGGGGCATAAAGGTAATTTACTGCAGTGTTAAAACCCAGCTGTGCTGTCCCGTCTCGGCCCGGTGTTCCTTCCCTCCTTGATCCTGATAGAGATGTAAACCATGTTGACGTGTAAACCACAGAGTCACCATCACGGCCCCGTTTATGGACCTGTCCCTTTAGAGCCCAGCCAAGGCAAGACAAATGGCCTAACGGCCTCTCCTAACGGTACGGTCCTAGATGCTGGCCAGCTGAGGGAGCGAAAGTTGAAGAAAACAACAATGACAAAGTGCAGAGAGAAAGCTACAACTTGTGGCTGACTGTAAGATTTAACAGTCTCACTGGAGGTGGTGCGTTGGAAGGGTGGGGCTCCCATCTTTTCCAGAGTTCTGTTGATTTACGATGGAGACACATGGCCACTGGGTGAACGTGGCCACATGAAAATCAACACCTGTCCTAGAAGACTTTTTTGCGAGAAGTCTAATGCCACTAAAAGTAGAGCTGACCTGCCCAGTATGTAAATACCAGTAGTGTTAGAGTCACCGTTGACCGCCTTACACCTGTAGACTGTTACACCTGTAGACTGTTACACCTGTAGACTGTTACACCTGTAGACTACACCTGTAGACTGTTACACCTGTAGACCACCCTACACCTGTAGACTGTTACACCTGTAGACCGCCCTACACCTGTAGACCACCCTACACCTGTAGACTGTGACACCTGTAGACTGTCACACCTGTAGACTGTCACACCTGTAGACTGTCACACCTGTAGATCACCCTACACCTGTAGACTGTTACACCTGTAGACCACCCTACACCTGTAGACTGTTACACCTGTAGACTGTTACACCTGTAGACTGTTACACCTGTAGACTGTTACACCTGTAGACCGCCCTACACCTGTAGACCACCCTACACCTGTAGACTGTTACACCTGTAGACTGTTACACCTGTAGACCACCCTACACCTGTAGACTGTTACACCTGTAGACCGCCCTACACCTGTAGACTGTTACACCTGTAGACTGTGCTACACCTGTTGACCGTTACACCTGTAGGCTGTTACACCTGTAGACCACCCTACACCTGTAGACTGTTACACCTGTAGACTGTTACACCTGTAGACCACCCTACACCTGTAGACTGTTACACCTGTAGGCTGTTACACCTGTAGACCACCCTACACCTGTAGACTGTTACACCTGTAGACCGTGCTACACCTGTAGACTGTTACACCTGTTGACCGTGTTACACCTGTAGACTGTTACACCTGTAGGCTGTTACACCTGTAGGCTGTTACACCTGTAGACCACCCTACACCTGTAGACACACCTGTAGACTGTAGACTACACCTGTAGACACCTGTGGCTACACCTGTAGACTGTTACACCTGTAGACCGTGCTACACCTGTAGACTGTTACACCTGTTGACCGTGTTACACCTGTAGACTGTTACACCTGTAGGCTGTTACACCTGTAGGCTGTTACACCTGTAGGCTGTTACACCTGTAGGCTGTTACACCTGTAGGCTGTTACACCTGTAGACTGTTACACCTGTAGGCTGTTACACCTGTAGGCTGTTACACCTGTAGGCTGTTACACCTGTAGGCTGTTACACCTGTAGGCTGTTACACCTGTAGACTGTTACACCTGTAGACTGTTACACCTGTAGACTGTTACACCTGTAGACTGTTGTGGTTGGAGTCAAAATGATTTGAGCCAGTTGGTTGCCACATTTACATAATTGTATTGTTTTTTTAAAACATTTTAGTCATTTAGCAGACGGTCTTATCCAGAAAGACATACAGTAGTGAGTGCATACATTTTGAGAATTTTTTCGTACTGGTCCCCCGCGGGATTCAAACTCACAACCCACAAGCACCATGCTCTACCAACAGAGCTCTACGCTCATCATGGTTTCCACACACGGCCAGCATTGTAACGGTGTCCATTTACTCTCAGACATCCAGGGATTGTAGCCATCATGGCCTCCGGGTTTCCGTGACAACGCCTCCTGGATGTGTGATACATCTGTAACCGTCTCGGTGGCATCTCCATCCCGCTAGCTGGGCTCAGGATAGAGAGAGTCGGGGGCGAGGGGATGAAGTGTAAGTGGACCGTGAAAAGTGAAGGGCTGGAGGGGATAGTCGTACAGATTGAGCCTCTACAGTAGCTCACTGACAGACACATATCAACCTGTGAGAGGCTGTGAAAGACTGGCTCTCTGAATCACATCCATCATCTCACATGTGAGGGCTCCAGAGGCAGCCTCTGGTGTCACTGAGGGAAAACCTTGTGTCCCCGACCTCAGGACATTGTGACAGCCGGTCAAATATCCCAAAATCAATACATCCAATTCTATACATGACCTTCGATATAAATTCTTTATTGTCTGACAAAGGTCAACGGCAAATGGCACATCAATGCAGAGGTGTGGCCAATTGTTGATGATGTTATGGCAAAAATGTTAGCGTCTCTTACCCTCCCCAATAGTAGCGCAGTTAGATAGTGATAAAAGGCTATAGTGCTGTACTGAGACACTGAATATAGTGTTGTACAGACACTGAAACAATACGATAACAGATAACAGTCTATAACAGTAGTGCTGTACTGAGACACTGAAACAGTACGATAACAGTCTATATAGTGCTGTACTGAGACACTGAAACAGTACGATAACAGTCTATATAGTGCTGAGAACCTGAAACAGTACGATAACAGTCTATATAGTGCTGTACTGAGACACTGAAACAGTACGATAACAGTCTATATAGTGCTGTACTGAGACACTGAAACAGTACGATAACAGTCTATATAGTGCTGTACTGAGACACTGAAACAGTACGATAACAGTCTATATACTGTGAAACTGTACTGTGCTGTAGACACTGAAACAGTACGATAACAGTCTATATAGTGCTGTACTGAGACACTGAAACAGTACTGATAACAGTCTATATAGTGCTGTACTGAGACACTGAAACAGTACGATAACAGTCTATATAGTGCTGTACTGAGACACTGAAACAGTACGATAACAGTCTATATAGTGCTGTACTGAGACACTGAAACAGTATGAAAACAGTCTATATAGTGCTGTACTGATGAACAGTCTAACAGTATAGTGCTGTACTGAGACACTGAAACAGTACGATAACAGTCTATATAGTGCTGTACTGAGACACTGAAACAGTACGATAACAGTCTATATAGTGCTGTACTGAGACACTGAAACAGTACGATAACAGTCTATATATATAGTGCTGTACTGAGACACTGAAACAGTACGATAACAGTCTATATAGTGCTGTACTGAGACACTGAAACAGTAACAGATAACAGTCTAACAGTATAGTGCTGTACTGAGACACTGAAACAGTACGATAACAGTCTATATAGTGCTGTACTGAGACACTGAGACAGTACGATAACAGTCTATATAGTGCTGACACTGAAACAGTACGATAACAGTCTATATAGTGCTGTACTGAGACACTGAAACAGTACGATAACAGTCTATATAGTGCTGTACTGAGACACTGAAACAGTACGATAACAGTCTATATAGTGCTGTACTGAGACACTGAAACAGTACGATAACAGTCTATATAGTGCTGTACTGAGACACTGAAACAGTACGATAACAGTCTATATAGTGCTGTACTGAGACACTGAAACAGTACGATAACAGTCTATATAGTGCTGTACTGAGACACTGAAACAGTACGATAACAGTCTATATAGTGCTGTACTGAGACACTGAAACAGTACTGATAACAGTCTATATATAGTGCTGTACTGAGACACTGAAACAGTACGATAACAGTCTATATAGTGCTGTACTGAGACACTGAAACAGTACGATAACAGTCTATATAGTGCTGTACTGAGACACTGAAACAGTACGATAACAGTCTATATAGTGCTGTACTGAGACACTGAAACAGTACGATAACAGTCTATAACAGTCTATAACAGTATATAGTGCTGTACTGAGACACTGAAACAGTACGATAACAGTCTATATAGTGCTGTACTGAGACACTGAAACAGTACGATAACAGTCTATATAGTGCTGTACTGAGACACTGAAACAGTACGATAACAGTCTATATAGTGCTGTACTGAGACACTGAAACAGTACGATAACAGTCTATATATATAGTGCTGTACTGAGACACTGAAACAGTACGATAACAGTCTATATAGTGCTGTACTGAGACACTGAAACAGTACGATAACAGTCTATATAGTGCTGTACTGAGACACTGAAACAGTACGATAACAGTCTATATAGTGCTGTACTGAGACACTGAAACAGTAACAGTCTATAACAGTCTATATAGTGCTGTACTGAGACACTGAAACAGTACGATAACAGTCTATATAGTGCTGTACTGAGACACTGAAACAGTACGATAACAGTCTATATAGTGCTGTACTGAGACACTGAAACAGTGACGATAACAGTCTATATAGTGCTGTACTGAGACACTGAAACAGTACGATAACAGTCTATATAGTGCTGTACTGAGACACTGAAACAGTACGATAACAGTCTATATAGTGCTGTACTAACAGTCTAACAGTCTATAGTGCTGTACTGAGACACTGAAACAGTACGATAACAGTCTATATAGTGCTGTACTGAGACACTGAAACAGTACGATAACAGTCTATATAGTGCTGTACTGAGACACTGAAACAGTACGATAACAGTCTATATAGTGCTGTACTGAGACACTGAAACAGTACGATAACAGTCTTCTCCAGAGCCTCTCCAGCCAGAAGAGCTTTAATCTCGCATAGGCCTCTGGGTTCCCCTTCTAAACCCCTATTTGCATACATCTGCATATTTTCCATTAGGCTTCACTTGTTGCCTTTTTATGGAAAAAGCGTATGGTGATGATCACTCTCACTGGTAATGGTCGTCTGTCTCGGTCTCTCACTCTCTCTCCCTCCAGCTCGCTATCTCTCTGCATCCCCTCTCTCCCTTTCCCCTTCTCTGCCTCCCTCTCTGCCTCCCTCTCTGCCTCCCTCTCTGCCTCCCTCTCTGCCTCCCTCTCTGCCTCCCTCTCTGCCTCCCTCTGGTTGAATGGGTATCATCAGAGTGTTGCTGTATAAAAGGGTGATTAGAAAAACAAAGGGGTAGAGCTCAGTCACAGAGACACACACTTTGCCCCAGCAGCCATGTGGCTCTACAGAGGAATGGGCTGAACAAAAAGCAGAATGAAAATAATAAAAATAGGAAAATGAATCAAACAATGTAATTAAACAATGGACCAATTAGATTGATTTGAGGAATGGTTAAATGAGCTTGAAAAAGATGAAGGAGCTTGAGAGAAATTGATATAGAAAAATGTATAAATTAGGACATGATTAGTGAACGCACTAATGTAAGATTGAATAAATGCATGCATGAATTAACGGATAGATGAATGAGTTAATGAATAAAAATGTAATCATATATTTAGCATATTTATAAAAACATGATTATTTTTTAGGTAGGTGATGGCTTGAACTGAAGGGAATACAGAGCAGACAGCTTACACAGATGACACAGCTTACACAGATGACACAGCTTACATGTCGTCTGGTGTTGCATATCGTATCACACAAAGTTAATAAATGTTAAACATGCAAACATACTGTACTGCAGTCGGCTGTTAAAGGGCTGTGCTGAGTGTTAGGTCCTTTTACTAATGTACAGTGTTAACGAGAGCAATCGCCTCAAGACATGGGACATGAGCTGTTACCCAGGACAGGCCCTCATCAAGTCCACTGAAATACCGCAGCTATAATGTCAGAGACACGTTAATATAACGTCACCTGGACATTCATGTCAAAACAGAGAACATTTAACTAAGTCAGTCCGTTAGGAAAACGTAGCCACAACGTTGGAGGAACGTAATATCACAGCATTACTGGGTCATTGCAGTAGGAACAAGGAGCTACAATGTCAGACAAGTATAACCTTACAATGACGCGTGTTGCTGTCACATTCACTTAAATAAGTTGCAGCACAGTTCAAAGTCGTTCCGCAACTTACACTTCTTCATGCTACATTTTCTGCTTGGTACTAATCTGACTCTCCCCCCCCAGCAAAACCTTTTAGCATTCAGACGTGTCTTTAATTGCGTTGGTTCTGGAAGCGCCATTAAGTAAAAAGCTTCGAAACACATTTGTTAATGCGACTTAGTGATGCCCGGCAAATCAAAGACCATCAAGCAAATGAATGAGGCTTCCTTTGGGCGAACGGCGAGCACATTAAGACAAGAGCTTTCATAAACAAACACATATCTTTCAGGAAAGAAGAAAGAGAGAGAGAGAGAGAGAGAGAGAGAGAGAAGGGGAGAGAGACTGAAAGGGAGACACAGAAAGAGAGAGAGAGAGCTAAATATGTGAGCGCACTAACAAACACCACGGGCTGCCAGTTCAGCGTGAGCGAGGCACAGTGTCATTCCATCACATTTACACACTCCAAACCAGACACACACACACTTTCTTCTCTTCTCTCTTTGAAAAGTGCCGGCAGATGCTGCTTATGCTCCCATGAATAGAGCTAAGACTGACTAAAGAAGAGGGGGTGAGGAGGGAGTGGTAGCAGAGTGGAAGAAGCAGAAAACATCAGACCTCCTTGTTATTAAAAGCTTTCTGGCGAGGGCAGCGCTCCCGTCTTTCAGGATTATTTCAATGATCAACTGCACCGTGGCTTTTATCCGCTAGCGTGAGCGCGACGCAAGTAGGACACACACGTTGCACCGAGTGTACAACACCCCCACGCCTACACATACGTACTGTAATTGTGCATGTTGGCGTCCACACAGACAGGACTGTCAGTACTCTTCAGTCTGCGTTGTTCCAGAGATCTGTGCAGGTAGGTAGGCACTGGGCAAGTCAGCCATGATAATGAGTACATAAAGCCTTATATAATATTATAGAGAGCCTCAATAACAATACACTATTACCATAGAGAGAGGGACTGAGGGAGAGCGATATGGTGAGAGTTGAGTTTACGGGGGAGAGAGAGAGAGATGGTTGGGGGAGAAGCGAGAAAGAGAGGGTTGGGGAGAGAGAGAGAGAGAGAGAGAGGGTTTTGGGGAGAAAGAGAGAGAGAGGGTTGGGGAGAGAGAGAGAGGGTTGGGGAGAGAGAGGGTTGGGGAGAGAGAGAGAGGGTTGGGGAGAGAGATAGAGGGTTGGGTAGAAAGAGAGGGAGAGAGGGTTGGGGAGAGAGAGAGAGGGTTGGGTAGAAAGAGAGGGAGAGAGGGTTGGGTAGAAAGAGAGGGAGAGAGGGTTGGGGAGAGAGAGAGAGAGAGGGGGGGGGTTGGGGAGAAAGAGAGAGAGAGTTGGGGAGAAAGAGAGAGAGGGTTGGGGAAAAAGAGAGAGAGAGGGTTGGGGAGAAAGAGAGAGAGAGGGTTGGGGAGAAAGAGAGAGAGAGGGTTGGGGAGAAAGAGAGAGAGGGTTGGGTAGAAAGAGAGAGAGAGGGTTGGGTAGAAAGAGAGAGAGGGTTGGGTAGAAAGAGAGAGAGGGTTGGGTAGAAAGAGAGAAAGGGTTTGGTAGAAAGAGAGAGAGGTTGGGGAGAAAGAGAGAGAGAGAGGGTTGGGGGAGAGAGAGAGAGAGAGGGTTGGGGGAGAGAGAGAGAGGGGGTTGGGGAGAGGGAAAGAGGGTTGGGTAGAAAGAGAGAGAGAGGGTTGGGGAGAAAGAGAGAGAGAGGGTTGGGTAGAAAGAGAGAGAGAGGTTTGGGTAGAAAGAGAGAGAGAGGGTTGGGTAGAAAGAGAGAGAGCGGGTTGGGTAGAAAGAGAGAGTCAAGTGAAGTATTGGGTGTGATTGTCTCGTCTGGTTTGATGAGAAAAAATATATATATTTTCTCTTTCTCATTCTAAATTCTAAACAGTCAGGCCCAGATGGACAGTCAGGCCCAGATGGACAGACTGACCCTGAGCTTTAGAGCAGCACGGTGTAACCTGAGTGGGCCAAACCATCTGCCACGCAGGGGGAACTACAGACAGGGCCTCCTAACCTTACACCGTTGTTGTGTAATTGCCCCGGGATGGACCATTCTGTTTTCACCTGTCAAGTGTTTCTCAGCCCTCTGGTAATAAAGGAGAAGAGATAAGGGGGAGAAGCTATTTGGGATGATTTGGGAGAGTAAACAGGTTTCAGAGCCTTATCTCTGGTTCCAGGTTCTGTGGAGCTGCAAATGCCCCTCTGCTCTCCATCTGCACACGGCTGAGACGAGCTAATGCCACAGATTACACAGGCAAATGCTGTCCTGAAGAACCTGGCCATGGAAAGACCTCACTGTGCCATCATTGGACAGACCACTCTTGCTGGGTGTGTGTCTTTCTGGCATGAGTAGACCAAAGATCTGCTTTGTACACCCAATATACTCACTTATAAGAAGGGACTGCTGGCATGCGCACATACATGAATGGACACATGCGCTCGCGGACGCTCATAAGTGACCACAGTGGACCTCAGTCCCTGACCATGGTCTGGTCATTCAACACCCAGAGTGGGCTAACCGCAGTAACGAGAGGACCGGGAGTGACCGCGGAGTCGTGCTTATCGACTGTGGAGGGGCGCGTTTACACCCTGAGGCGCTGGGGCATGCCAACGACCGTCCTCTGGGACCCCAGTCCAATTACAGGGCAAAATGAATCGGGAGACGACTGAGATTGTGCTGGGAGCGCGATGGCGAGAGGGGGGAGAAGGGAAAGAGTGGGGTGAGTGTCCACAGAGAGAGTAAAGACGGCCAGGGATATGAGGGGCAATGAGTCGCTCTCTACGAATTAATGTGGCGGAGTGAAGCGGGAACCCCCCAGGGGGGAGAGGAGCGAGGGGTGAGAGAAGCCCCCCCTCCTGGCCAGCGATCATATTATCGTCTCACAGCAGCTGCCATTAGGCTACCAGGGGCTTCGGTAATTGCAGGGCGCAAGGGGACGTCTCCTCAGCTCTGGCCCAGATCACAGCACTCTCGTTGGGCTACGGGAGGTCACCAAGGGGCCTGGGTCCTGGAGGTGGATGGAGGAACGAGTGTCTGAGCATGATAGTGGATACCAGAAGACGAGAGAGAGTTTAGCCACTTCATCAAATATTTTTGTCAGCTTAGACACTTGGCTATCTAAGAAGAAGATGACATCAAATATGGAAATAATTATAGGCAATATATATTTTATCTGGAACGCTTCACGTCAAATTGAGGCACATGATATTCTGAGAGGTTTTAAAGGATTTCCGATGAGATTGTAATAGGATCCGATATCGGAGGGCTTTCATTTGAAATGTCATATTTGGATGATCCTGCAATGAAAGCCATTAGGCAGAAATGTGTTTGTACATAAAAGAGCTGTTCTCTGTGTGTGTGTGTGATTGTGTTTAATAGCATTGCGTTGCGTGTGTTCACACTCAAGTCTCTCGGTAATGTTGCCTTAGACGGGATACCACATCCGTCTGAGTGGAGGAATAAACGCAAACCAACTTCTTGTAACGTCTCTGTCAAATTACCATCATTTCTGTTTAGAGTACAGAGATATACTGCTGTAACGTTGCCACAACGTCTCTGTCAAATTACCATCATTTCTGTTTAGAGTACAGAGATATACTGCTGTAACGTTGTCACAACGTCTCTGTCAAATTACCATCATTTCTGTTTAGAGTACAGAGATATACTGCTGTAACGTTGCCACAACGTCTCTGTCAAATTACCATCATTTCTGTTTAGAGTACAGAGATATACTGCTGTAACGTTGTCACAACGTCTCTGCGATGTTTGGAGCTAATGGCCTAACCATTATTGAATGGATGATCAGCAGATCAGAGGGAAATTGGGATAACAAAGACACACACACACACACACACACACACACACACACACACTTCCATGTCCCCTGGCATGTCTGCCACAGAGAAGCGTAGAGCAGGAAACACGACCAGACAAAAGAGAAGGATACCCAAACGGAAAATGATTCTAAGAAACACATTTCTGTAAAGATTGATCGAGCCACCGGTGTGTCTCGGCTGGGCTTTTAATTGTGTCAGTCAATGTGTGTCTGTGTGCTGACACACTTTCTGCACTTTCACAGGAAGAGCCAGCCTCTGTTTCCTGCCATATGCAGGGAAACAACACACACACACACACACACACACACAACACACACCATTTTTGCAGACTCCACACTCCTCCAGTCAGAGTCATATGACTTTAATCACAACAGTGAACTCTGAGATAATTTTGCTCCACTCCATCTGCAGCTGCAAAAACAGTACATCCCTCTCTCTCTCCTTCCCCTCCTCTATCATTCCCTTTCTCCCCGCTCTCCTTTACTCTGTCATTTTCTTTCTTTGTCTGCATTAGGTTCTCCTTCTCTTTCAGTGAAGCAACAATGAAAAGAGCGACAGTCAGGCAATATTCTTCTGCTCAAAGAGGCTTCGAGCTGACATGAAAAAGCAAGCTGTAGAATTAAAAAAACAAACAACCCAAAGCATTCTGGTCCGCTGTAGTTCTCCCTATCTGCACTTCCCTACATCTCTCTTCATCTATTTCTATTGCTCCCTATATTTCTCTCTCAAGCTGGACTTAATCTCTCTGTGTGTGTGTGTAGCCTGTCCTATATTTCCTCTGCACACAGCAGGCATGTGGAGTAGAGAATGTTACTGATAAAAGCCAATGTCCTATATTTCTTTTAGGTCTTCTCACTACCAGACCTGTTCTGTTATCTAGTGATCTGATACAGCCAGCTCCAGACCACTATCCCCTCACTCCCAGTCCCACACACCTAGTACACTCCTACTGTACACCTATGACACACCTACTACAGACCTAGTACACTCCTACTACACTCCCACCACAGACCTAGTACACTCCTACTACACTCCCACTACACTCCTACTACAGACCTACTGTACACCTACTACAGACCTACTACACTCCTACTACAGACCTACACTCCCACTACACTCCTACTACAGACCTACTACACTCCCACTACACTCCTACTACAGACCTACTACACTCCTACTACACTCCCACTACACTCCCACTACAGACCTACTACACTCCCACTACAGACCTACTACACTCCTACAGACCTACTACACTCCCACTACAGACCTACTACAGACCTACTACACTCCTACTGTACACCTACTACAGACCTACTACACTCCAACTACAGACCTACTACAGACCTACTACAGACCTACTACACTCCTACTGTACACCTACTACAGACCTACTACACTCCTACTGTACACCTACTACAGACCTACTACACTCCTACTGTACACCTACTACAGACCTACTACACTCCTACTGTACTCCTACTACACACCTAGTACACTCCTACTGTACACCTACTACAGACCTACTACACTCCTACTGTACTCCTACTACACTCCTACTGTACTCCTACTACACACCTAGTACACTCCTACTGTACACCTACTACAGACCTACTACACTGCTAAAGTACTCCTACTGTACACTCCTACTGTACTCATACTACACTCCTACTACACTCCTACTGTACTCCTACTACACTCCTACTATACTCCTTCTACATACCTAATGTACTCCTACTACACTCCTACTATACACCCACTACACTCATTGCTATACTCCTACTACACACCTACGTAACACATACTGCACTCCTGCTGTACTCCTATTATATACCTACTACACTCCCACTACACACCTACTACACTCCCACTACACTCCCACTACACTCATATTATACTCCTTCTACATACCTAATGTACTCCCACTACACTCCTACTGTACTCCTACTACACACATACTACACTCCTACTATACACCCACTACACTCATTGCTATACTCCTACTACACTCCTGCTACACACCTAATACACTCATATTATACTCCTTCTACACACCTACTGTACTCCTACTACATTCCTGCTGTACTCCTACTACACACCTACGTAACACATACTGCACACATACTATACACCTACGTAACACATACTACACTCCTGCTGTACTCCTATTATATACCTACTACACTCCCACTATACTCCTACTACACACCTACTACACTCCCACTACACTCCCCCTACACTCATATTATACTCCTTCTACATACCTAATGTACTCCCACTACACTCCTACTGTACTCCTACTACACACCTACTGTACTCCTACTACACACCCACTACACTCCTGCTATACTCATACTACACTCCCGCCACACACCTACTACACTCCTACTACTACACTCATATTATACTCCTTCTACACACCTAATGTACTCCAACGACACTCCTACACACATACTACACACATTCTATACAAATACTACACTCCTGCTGTACTCCTACTATACACCTACTACACACATACAGGGCTACTACAGACCTACACCTACTACAGGGCTACTACACATCTACTACAGGGATACTACAGACCTACTACAGTACAGGGCTACAGGCCAGAGAGAGAGGAGGAGAGATAGAGAGGAGAGAAAGAAAAGGTAAGGAAAATATGAGACATGAGACAGGAGGAGAAAGAAAGTGGAAAGAGGTGAAAGAAGGAGAGAGAGATCGGGAGAGATACAGTAGGATTACAGTAGAGACATAGTGGAGTGAGAGATAAAGTAGAGAGATAGTGGAGAGATAGATACAGTAGAGAGATAGTGGAGAGATAGATACAGTAGAGATAGTGGAGAGATAGATACAGTAGAGATAGTGGAGAGATAGATACAGTAGAGCGATAGTGGAGTGATAGATACAGTAGAGATAGTGGCGAGATAGATACAGTAGAGAGATCGATACAGTAGAGAGATAGTGGAGCGATAGTGGATAGGAGATAGATACAGTAGAGCGATAGTGGAGCGATAGATACAGTAGAGAGATAGTGGAGCGATAGATACAGTAGAGAGATAGTAGAGAGATAGATACAGTAGAGCAATAGTGGAGCGATAGATACAGTAGAGCGATAGTGGAGCGATAGATACAGTAGAGAGATAGTGGAGAGATAGATACAGTAGAGAGATAGTGGAGAGATAGATACAGTAGAGAGATAGTGGAGAGAGTAGATACAGTAGAGATAGTGGAGAGATAGATACAGTAGAGATAGTGGAGAGATAGATACAGTAGAGATAGTGGAGAGATAGATACAGTAGAGCGATAGTGGAGTGATAGATACAGTAGAGATAGTGGCGAGATAGATACAGTAGAGAGATCGATACAGTAGAGAGATAGTGGAGCGATAGATACAGTAGAGAGATAGGAGATAGATACAGTAGAGCGATAGTGGAGCGATAGATACAGTAGAGAGATAGTGGAGCGATAGATACAGTAGAGAGATAGTAGAGAGATAGATACAGTAGAGATAGAGATACAGTAGAGCGATAGTGGAGCGATAGATACAGTAGAGAGATAGTGGAGAGATAGATACAGTAGAGAGATAGTGGAGAGATAGATACAGTAGAGAGATAGTGGAGCGATAGATACAGTAAAGAGATAGTGGAGAGATAGATACAGTAGAGAGATAGTGGAGAGAGATACAGTAGAGAGATAGATACAGTAGAGAGATAGTGGAGAGATCTATCTGCGTCTATACAGTAGAGAGATAGTAGAGGGATAGAGTGAGGTCCCTGCTCTGCTGCTCTCTGCTGCCCCTGGGGTACGGAAGGCTCACGCTGGGTGTTGCTATGCAGACGGTGAAGCCGGAGCATAACAAAAGGGAAAACAGAGTGAGGGACAGAAGAGAGAGAGAAATGGAGAAAAGAAGGAGAAAGAAACAGCGGGAGGTAGAGGGCAGTTTGGCAGGAAGCTGACTGCCTGTGTGTTCTGCTGTATCATCTCTTCCTGGTGGTTGTGACATGGGCACCTATTGGATCACGCCTATTAAGCAGTCATCTTTATTACCATTGGTCAGTTTTCTCTACCAGGTTATTGTCCAGAGCATTCCCAAAAATCATTATTCACACACAGGCTAAGAGATTTATTTTTTTTTTTTTCAATGGGCAGAGAGCCAATGTTTTTCTTTCCTTCACTGACTATCCCCTTTCCTCCCATCCCTGTCTTCCCTCCGACCCCCACTAAGCTTTCCTCTTCGGTTTCAAGCAAAAGCTGTTTATTTATTCAGACAAGATCTCTTTTTCCTCTCTTTTCCTGCTCTCGTTCCCTTTTACACGCTTGTTGAGGATCACTGAGAAAAGGAGGAGGAGAGAGAGAAAGAGACAGATTGACATTGGAAGGAGAGAAAGAGTCGGAAAGAGGACGATGTACTGAAACGAGAGAGAGAGAGAGAGCCCTCCCTGGTTTCTCAGCCCTTCTAAGCCCTACCCATAAACCCTACAGATGATTTCAGCCCAGAGGAGGTTGTGAGACTCCCTACTGTGCCCGGGGAAACACACACATATAGGGGGGGTTAAACCTGCTTTATGGCAGAAGCTTTAGAGTGTATATACACACCCTGATGCCTCTGAGACTAAGACTAAAACAAAGCAACAACAAAGCTTGGCAGTAAAACAGAGCCAGGAATAAACAGTATGTGTGTGTGTGTGTGTGTGTGTGTGTGTGTGTGTGTGTGTGTGCGCATGTATGTTATTGAGTCTGCATTATTAAACACATTTGTCATTCCTGCCCGGTGGTTGTGTGTGTGTGTGTCTGTCGTACTCCCGGTGCAGTGTACGGTAAGGTAAACCAGCCTGTGTGAGAGACCCTGGATATTGAACATCTCCTGTTCTCACGGCACATTTATCCCCATAAAACATCACCTCAGGCCTACATATCAATCTTACACACACACACACACGCCACACACACACACACGCCACACACACACACAGCTTTTGACTAACCTGCTCTCCTGAAAGCAGTCACAGAAGGTGTGTGTGTTTTAAGTAGTCGACTGACTCGACACCCAGGGCTGACAACGGATGACTAAGTTTATCTACTATAGTGCCACCGGAGATGGCTTCTATAGCAGCCACATGCTACAACACTCAGTCAGTCAAAAACCCTGGGATATGGCACAGAGAGAGGGGTCCTGAGAATGTGTGTGCCACTGCGTTAAAAGAGAGGGTTGTGGGAATGTATCACACTGAGCATGTGCGTGATGCGTGTGTGTCTGACAACATCTAAAAACAAATACAACATCTGACATCAGCCAGACACAACGTGTGAGAGGTTAACGACAGACTATGTCAGCCAGATCCAGGGGAACATGCAGCCGTAAAAGCCCCGGTGGTTCTGCCTCATGCATGTCTCAGTGTGATGTGTGTGTTTCTTATTCTGTCACAGATCAGTTTTACACACACACACACACACACACGAGACAGCGCCACGGAGGCTTTTAAGCCAGCATGTTCCCCTGGTATATGGCTGACACAGGGAGTTTAACCTCTCAGCGGATATAGCATGTCTTATACACACTGAGCTGCCGATGGGGAGAGACGGGGGGGTAGGAGACTCATGTTGCATTGTCAGTTGAATGCAAAGACAAATAGGTGGGACTGTGTAACATGGTAAATTAGAGGTACTGGTATTACCTACACTATCTTATTAGTTGAGGTCTGTTTAGTGTATCTCTCTCGCTCTCCAATATTCTCTCTCTCATATTCCCTCTCTCTCATATTCCCTCTCTATCTCATATTCCCTCTCTATCTCATATTCCCTCTCTCTCTCATATTCTCTCTCTCTCTCTCTCTCATATTCCCTCTCTCTCTCATATTCCCTCTCTCTCTCCAGGGACACCTCTCTGTTTCAGCCAAGTGGAGTAGAAAAAACACTGGGGTTTAAACAAAGCCTACTAGATTCCCTCTGTTAGACCCACATCTGGTTCCACCTCAGAAAACACACGAAAGAGGATTTCGACACCCACCATCTCAGATTGTGCTGAAATCGTTTCTGTTTGGGTGCACTTGATATCTGTAGTTTCTCTAACAGATAAGATTTGCAGTCCTGAAACATTATTTTGTTGAAACATAATAATACAAATTAAGCTAATTGATTGCACCCAAATTGGCCTTTTAAATTTAAATAGGATTCATATAATCTTCAATAAATATAGCAACTAACATCTGATTTGGACCAGCATTTTTCGTAACAATGAGTAAGTTTTGGGGCGGCAGGTTAGAGAGTTGGAATCTGTCGTTCTGTCCCTGAACAAGGCAGTTAACCCACTGTTCCCCGGTAGACCGTCATTGTATGTAAAAATTTGTTCTTAACCGACTTGCCTAGTTAAATAAAGGTTACATGAAAATGGTTTTCCTCACAATTCAAGCCAGTCCTCTATGAAAGCAATTCAGATTGTCCTTCACGTAGGCTTAAACTGTGTCCAGGAAACAGCCCCTCTGTGTGAGGTTTATTCCCTTGAGAAAAGGTATAAAGTTAGTTAGCAGTTCGAATAGTCCACAATGGAAAAAGTCCCAAATGCACACGGTATAGTCTTCTGCAATTATAACGGTATTGGGTTGGGTTTAATGGTAAATATCTTTAACCACACTACATATAGATAAGTTTTAGAATAATTGTACTGAAAAACATACGACTGACATGCTTCATCATTTTGTCAGGGTTGTCACCACATTTTAGTCACAAGCCCATTTCCTTCAAAGTTTTGGGCTTGTAGGAAAAGTCTTCATGTGAGAATTGCACCATAAGGATAGGCCTCTCAGAGCTGTTGGACTATTCAAGGACAGTTGGGTTGAAGCATTAGGTTGCTAAGAGGAGGACAAACTGATTGGCTTTCATGGAGGACTGGCTTGAATTGTGAGGATGACCACACAATATATATTCCTTATGTGTTAAAGGTTTTGGTTTTCTACCCAAAGATGTGTGTGTGCGTGCTACCTGGGGCAAAATTTATAAAAGGGTGTGGCAGTAGCAGGAACAGCGGCATCTAGTGGGCAAAACCTGGTACTTTCACACTCATTTATAGTAAATAATGCAAGCGACTTCAATGGCTAATTACTCTGAACAGGGAAATGAGATTCACAGGGAATAACACGTAAAGGAAGAAGACAAAATAGTTTAAGCAGCAGCTCCATACCATGGTTGCCATGGCGCTGTGAGGAAGCCAAGGCATAGAGCTCTGTAAATATATATTATTTTCTTATTGCATATATCTGGTGTTTTTGAGCCAAAGACTTGCAAATGTTTTTGTTTTGGCTAGCTGGCTGGCGGATAATGTTTTTGTTTTGGCTAGCTAGCTGGCTGGATAATGTTTTTGTTTTGGCTAGCTAGCTGGCTGGATAATGTTTTTGTTTTGGCTAGCTGGCTGGCTGGATAATGTTTTTGTTTTGGCTAGCTGGCTGGCTGGATAATGTTTTTGTTTTGGCTAGCTGGCTGGCTGGATAATGTTTTTGTTTTGGCTAGCTGGCTGGCTGGCTAATGTTTTTGTTTTGGCTAGCTGGCTGGATAATGTTTTTGTTTTGGCTAGCAGGCTGGCTGGGTAATGTTTTTGTTTTGGCTAGCTGGCTGGCTGGATAATGTTTTGGCTAGCTGGCTGGCTGGATAATGTTTTTGTTTTGGCTAGCTGGCTGGCTGGATAATGTTTTTTGTTTTGGCTAGCTGGCTGGATAATGTTTTTGTTTTGGCTAGCTGGCTGGATAATGTTTGTTTTTGTTTTGGCTAGCTGGCTGGATAATGTTTGTTTTTGTTTTGGCTGGCTGGCTGGATAATGTTTTTGTTTTGGCTAGCTGGCTGGCTGGATAATGTTTTTGTTTTGGCTAGCTGGCTGGCTGGATAATGTTTTTGTTCTGGCTAGCTGGCTGGCTGGATAATGTTTTTGTTTTGGCTGGCTGGCTGGCTGGATAATGTTTTTGTTCTGGCTGGCTGGCTGGATAATGTTTTTGTTTAGAAAATGTATTTTGCAACGTTCACGCACACGATGCGAGCGGTGTTGTCAGCATGTAAGGCACTAGAGGCGTCACTACAGACCCGGGTTCGATAACAGGCTGTGTCACAGCCGGCCATGACCGGGAGACCCATAAGGCGGCGCACAATTGGTCCAGCGTCGTCCGGGTTAGGGTTCGGCCGGCCGGTGTGTCCTTGTCCCATCGTGCTCCAACAACTCCTTGTTGGTGTTTCCTCCGACACATTGGTACGGTTGGCATCCGGGCTAAGCGAGCATTGTGTGGAGAAGTGCGACTTGGCAGGGTCGTGTTTCGGAGGACGCATGGCTCTTGACCTTCGCCTCTCCCGAGTCTGTACGGGAGTTGCAGCTATGGAACAAGACTGTAACTACCAATTGGACTACCACTTTGTTTTTGTTTCACCTGGCTGGCAGTCCCTGATCCTCTGAGAGCATGATTTCAGGCCTGGCCTGAAACGTGAGAGGAACGGGAGACAGAGGATACAGCAGTGCTGAGGCAGAGGGCTCGTAGTGAGGACGACTGGCTACTATTCTGAACTGTGTGCGGTGAGCTTTCTGGAGCCCAGAGCTGCTGAGGCATCAGCCAAATGGGTGAGACTGGAAGAGGAGAAGTCCAGTGACTATAAGACTCAGGCTGGTCCCCAGACTTGCCCTCTATAACATCACCAGCAGACTCCATCACCATCATCTACCCTCCTCAGACCAGCTCCTTCCATCAAGCCATGAACAAACCCTCTCCATCTCCAGAGAGAAGAAGACTTGGCCTCTATTGGTTGACCTGTCATGGCACTGATTATTGCTTGTTGTTTTTTTGCTCTTGAACTGCTTTGAGATTCTATGAAAGGCACTATTGATGTTTAATAAACGATTAACATTATTATTGTTATTATAATACCACCTGTATTATCAGATAACTGATTATGGAATTGGCGTGAGATGTAGGGGGTCCATGGGTGTCTTTTGACTTAAATGGTAGGAAGAAGTTTGGTCTAGATCAGATTTTGGGTACTATATTTATTGAATAGAATGCGAATCCTATACATTAAAGGGGCCAAACTGGGTGCAATCAATTTGCCTAATTTTAAAATTACTTTTGAACAAAATAATGTTGCAAGAATGTTAATCTTATCTGTTTCTAACTACAGAAACAATTTCAGAACAATATGTGATAATGATGGGTGTCATGCCCCTCCCCTGTTCGCATTCTCTCCCTCTCTCTCCTTCGTCTCTCTCACGTTTTTATCCAGCTTGCTGAGCTAAAATATGTAATGATCTTCAACTGATTCCGGGGGTTTGGCGTCGTCTGAGCCATTCACACAGAACACTGTATTGTTCGCTTCGTTGCAGTGGCACAATACCCCGCCCCCGCGTCACAATGCTCTGATTGACAGGGGTCCAGCTGAAGAGTGAATCGCCGTGGTGACTGGAGTCCATCACAGACGAGCAGGCCAACCGACCTCTCCCCCCTGCTCTCTCTCCGTCTACCACCCTGCCTGGTTTGCTCTTCACCTCTTTCCATTCCAACGCCACGGGTCAGAGTGGCTTCATCACTCTCTCCATTCATCACTTTCACTTTCACAACCCTGTCAATAAACAATAAACAGGTCATTGCATTACCCAGGCTTACAGTTGATGTTTTGTTTCAGAGAGGCTCTCTTAAAACACTGAGAATAATGCTGAGCACATAATGTCCATTTCCAAACCAGAACAACGAGGTCCAGGGTTGGCGGCAGGTAGTGGTTAGAGGGTTGGACTAGTAACCGCAAGGTTGCTAGATCAAATCCCCGAGCTGACAAGGTAAAAATCTGTCGTCCTGCCCCTGAACAAGGCAGTTAACCCACTGTTCCTAGGCTGTCATTGAACATAAGAATTTGTTCTTAACTGACTTGTCTAGTATTATTTTTTTAAGGGGGCCTCACTCTCCGTCTCTACCCAGCCTGGTGTCACCCTCCTCTGGCCACACAATGCACATCCATTGGGGTGCTGTAACAACTTCCGCTGAAGTCTGTTTGGACGGCGTTCTGCGGTCGACTCCTCTACACCAGCGACACATGGGAATTATTACAGGTGCAGATTAAAAGACCCAAGCCAGGAGCACAGGGTGGATTTAGAGTCAGTGTGTGTAATCCTATGACCTGCGGGGGTTAGCAGGCTATGGACACACACACACACACACACACACACACACACACACACACACACACACACTGCAGATTTAAACCGCATCAGACAGACACTGGCCTCAGTAATTAGATAGATAGATTTGTGTCTCGGGGATAAAGCTACATTGAGTCGGATCCACAGTTAACTGGATTAATTAAAACTAACACTGGGTCAAATGCTCAATGACCCCCCCCCCCCCAATCCTCCAACCCCCCACCCTCAATCCTCCGACTCCTCCATCTATACCCAAATCCCCCAGTGACAAAACAAAGTCACATACACTTCCGTTTCCAGACCGGGGCATTTGTGTGGTCGACAGATCATACATTATTTACATGATTGACCACAGGTGAAAACAGCCTGTGGCTTATCGATGCTGTTATTGTCTGTGCCCCAAATGGCACCCTATTCCCAACACAGTGCACTATTTGTGACCAGGGCTCATAGGGCTCACTGTGTGATTGTATGAACATCCGTTTACGATTCATCATGTCTGAATAATTCAGACTTGAGATCTCTCTGTGTGTGTATGTGTGTGTGTGTGTGTGTGTGGGTAATTCAAATGTTCATGCAAATGTCCTTCCCATTGACGTTAATGAATGATTTATGCAACGCTGCTTCGAGAGGCACATCTCAAGTTAGTGAGGCTCCGGTCCTAGATCTTTACATTACACTCCAAAGGGTTTCTACATGAAGACAATCATTGTTTATTGTTAAAAGCTCTCTCTCTCTCTCTGTCTCTGTCTCTGTGTCTCTCTCAATTCAATTCAAGGGCTTTATTGGCATGGGAAACATGTGTTAATATTGCCAAAGCAAGTGAGGTAGATAATATATAAAGTGAATATATAAAGTGAAATAAACAATACAAATTAACAGTAAACATTACACATACAGAAGTTTCAAAACAATAAAGCCATGACAAATGTCATATTATATATATATATACAGTGTTTTAACAATGTACAAATTGCTAAGGTATACAAGGGAAAATAAATTAGCATAAATACGGGATGTATTTACAATGGTGTTTGTTCTTCACTGGTTGCCCTTTTCTCGAGGCAACAGATCACAAATCTTGCTGCTGTGATGGCACACTGTGGAATTTCACCCAGTAGATATGGGAGTTTATCAAAATTGGATTTATTTTCAAATTCTTTGTGAATCTGTGTAATCTGAGGGAAATATGTCTCTCTAATATGGTCATACATTGGGCAGGAGGTTAGGAAGTGCAACTCAGTTTCCACCTCATTTTGTGGGCAGTGAGCACATAGCCTGTCTTCTCTTGAGAGCCATGTCTGCCTACGGCAGCCTTTCTCAATAGCAAGGCTATGCTCACTGAGTCTGTACATAGTCAGAGCTTTCGCTCTCTGTCTCGCTCTGTGTCTCTCGCTCTGTGGCTCTCGCTCTGTGTCTCTCGCTCTGTGTCTCTCGCTCTGTGTCTCTCGCTCTCTGTGTCTCTCGCTCTCTGTGTCTCTCGCTCTCTGTGTCTCTCGCTCTCTGTGTCTCTCTCTCTCTGTGTCTCTCTCTCTCTGTGTGTCTCTCTCTGTCTGTGTCTCTCTCTCTCTCTGTGTCTCTCTCTCTCTCTCTCTCTCTCTCTCTCTCTGTCTGTGTCTCTCTCTCTCTCTTTGTCTCTCTGTCTCTCTCTCTCTTTGTCTCTCTGTCTCTCTCTGTCTCTCTCTCTGTCTCTCTCTCTCTCTCTCACACTCCTTCACTGTCGCCTTCTCTTTGGATTATTCCCGTATTGGCAGGCATCACATCCAGCAGTTATTAAACCAGCCCTGTAATAGAATACAAACCGGACTTCTCCTCGCTCCCTAATCTAATAACAGACCTACCTTGTCATTGCTCCGTGTGTGTGTGTGTGTGCGTGCTAACTGTAATTCTGGATGTAATCGGGTGGAATTAATAAGCATGCCGTTTCTCATTATGGAATAACTGTGCTGCTCTTCAGAATAGGAGAGGCTGACTATGAGAGCAACAGACAGGCTTTACACCCCACAACAACGCTTTGTTACACAGATAAACTGAGCTGTGTGTGTGTGTGTACGTGCGTATACGGTATATTTTGTCTGGATGCGATACCTGTGTGTGTGTGTGTGTGTGTGTGTGTGTGTGTGTGTGTGTGTGTGTGTGTGTGTGATAAATGTATGATAGTCAGAAGGAAAGGCTGCAGCAGCCACACAATGGAGTTGATCAGATAAGGATGAAGTAAACTGAGGTCCAGCCAGAGGACCAAAGGACCGTGGGACCAGAGCACCAGGGGACCGGGGGACCAGAGGACCGGGGGACCAGAGGACCAGGGGACCCAGAGGACCAGGGGACCAGAGGACCGGGGGACCAGGGGACCTGAGGACCAGGGGACCAGAGGACCGGGGGACCAGAGGACCGGGGGACCAGAGGACCAGGGGACCAGGGGACCGGGGGACCGGAGGACCAGGGGACCGGAGGACCAAGGGACCGGAGGACCGGGGACCAGGGGACCAGAGGACCAGGGGACCAGAGGACCGGGGGACCGGGGGACCGGAGGACCAGGGGACCTGAGGACCGGAGGACCAAGGGACCGGAGGACCAAGGGACCGGAGGACCGGGGGACCGGAGGACCAGAGGACCGGGGGACCGGAGGACCGGGGACCGGAGGACCGGGGGACCGGAGGACCGGGGACCGGAGGACCGGGGACCGGAGGACCGGGGGACCGGAGGACCGGGGGACCAGAGGACCGGGGGACCAGGGGACCAGAGGACCGGGGGACCAGAGGACCGGGGGACCAGGGGACCAGAGGACCGGAGGACCAGGGGACCAGAGGACCGGAGGACCAGGGGACCAGAGGACCGGGGTACCAGGGGACCAGAGGACCAGGGGACCAGAGGACCAGAGGAGGGTAAAGATGTCCACATCAATCTGGAGCAGCAGGCAGATTATCGTTAAGACACAGATCGAGAACCTTATATATAATACTCTGTTTCGGTTGAAATCGGCACATTCAGTACACGTTGGTTTTCTAACAGTCTTACATATCAAAATGTTATTATCCTTCAGCATCATTCACCTCCACACAACCTCCCCTATCGGTCACACAGATACATCTACTGAAGTTAGTTTGATATGATGTATTTCCTATTAGATCTTCAGGAATGTGTCCTCTGACAACAGCAAATGAACCCACGTTCCGTACAGTGCAGTGGGCATGATGGATGGTCATATGCTGAATGCTCCCGGAATGAGAGCAAAACAATATGGATGTGAGACCACATAATCTCAACAAACTACATAAGAAGCTACAGTGTACACCACATCCAAGATAACACAGTGTACACCACATCCAAGATAACACAGTGTACACCACATCCAAGATAACACAGTGTACACCACATCCAAGATAACACAGTGTACACAACATCCAAGATAATACACTGTACACCACATCCAAGATAACAGTGTACACAACATCCAAGATAACACAGTGTACACCACATCCAAGATAACACAGTGTACACCACATCCAAGATAATACACTGTACACCACATCCAAGATAATACACTGTACACCACATCCAAGATAACACAGTGTACACAACATCCAAGATAATGGAGAGACTGTACTTTTTTCGTCCTGCATATTATCCAACCACACAATAACACCATGCACAAATCATACCACGCCACGGGGAGTGCTGCTAATTGTATGTGACGGAGTTGTTTGGGACTGTCGGTGTCTTAATGGTATGTGTGTGTATGTTAGTGAAGTATGTGTGTGTGTGTGTGTGTGTGTGTGTGTGTGTGTGTCGGAGGTGATCCTCATTAGGGAGATGCGGCTGTGCCTCGGAGAAGAAGCACAGAGTTGCTTCATTATAATACACTAAGCTAACAGTGAAAGAAAAGAGACAGAACGAGAGAGAAAAAGAGAAAGGGGGAGATAGAAGAGGATGTGTGTGTGTGTGTGTGTGTGGAGGGCCAGCCCTAAGCTGGTCTTTATTAAGATGCTCAGTCTTGAGAGACGGACAGCTGCTCCTGCAGCTAATCTAAAGCAGCAGAGGTTTAATAAAGAGAGTGAGACAAATACCCCTCCATCACTCCCCTCCTCATCCTCTCCCCTCCTCATCCTCTCCCTTCATCGCCCATCTCTCATCCTGTCCTTCAACAAACAGATTACATCCCTCAATGATCGGGGCCCGCCCTCCGCTTACCAGCGCAGTGTGTGTGTGTGTGTGTGTGTGTGTCCACTTAGAAAAGAGAGACTATTTCATACACACATTCAAAAGTTGACTGAAAGGTTAAGAATTCCATTCCTGATATACTCAGAAGTACCAACTGCGTACATATTACAAAGATTCTCTATCACCCAGAGGGGCGTCCTGGTTAACCAAACAGATCAGTGGAATAGGAAAGACAGGAAATAGCCTCCGTAGAGAAACAGTGGGTCATCCTCCCCATCTTCACCTTTTAATGTGAGTGTGTACAGGTCAGTGCCACAAGCCATTTCATGCTCCAGGCTCCATGGGGCATCACTATAAAGCTAGACTGACATCATTCCGTCTTCACAGGCTCACAGTCACAGCAGCAATAAGCATGTTCTTTAGGGTTCCTGTGATAAAATATATATATTCCTGATTTATTGATGAGGAAATTCTAGTAAGTAGTAAGGAATATGTAAATAGGGAATGATAAAACAGAGGACTTTTTGAGCTCTGCATGAGATTTCTGGAGCCTCGTGCTCCATCGTCACTGTGGCTTCTCAAAAATAGAATTTCAGAATCAGAACTAGACCATCTCTGCTGATGAGGAGTCCGTCGAGGGAATTAATCATGACTTATTTAGTATTAAAAAAAGTCTTCAATATTCAAATTCCAGCATTTAAAAGTCACAAATGCCGACTAAAATGTTAAATGACAGTGAATGCATAAATAGACATGTTGCAGGTGTAGGCTATTAGATGGTAATATGAAAGGGTAGAGTGTTAGTGTAGCCCAGAGCCATATATATATTGGTGTAACCTATAGTGTTGTAGCTGTAAGACAGTCCTGGAGGAGGGAAACAGAGAGGAACTGAGCAGAGGACCACAGGTGCAGGCATAGCTGTGGGAAGTAGTTTAGGGGTGGATGTCGCTAATACAGGACTATTAAAGCCCCAGTGGAAAAATACTTTTGTGGAAAAATATTTTTTTCAGAAACATTTGATTTCCCCCCCCCCCCAGATTTTTCAGGTGGTGCTGTAAACACCCATCAGCACCCCTACTTCCAGCGGCTCTGAGTGCAAGTAGGTTATTTTCTCAGCTAGCTTCACAACATTCTTTCAAGAAATGACCCTGCTGAGCACTATAATGAAAATAGGCTACACATTGCTCCGAAAATGTGATGTGAAAACTTGAAGCAACAAACGTTTTTATTCCTTCAGGAGGTGCAGAGACGGAGTGGAGAAACTCAACTCAAATTGTTAAGCTAACAATGTTGTGTTTAAAAAAAATCAAAAAACATGCCATGTTTTAGGCTAAACTGTAAATGAGAGTTTTTCATAAACAAAAGAGAGCTAAGTGAAGGGGATATAAACTTGCAATAAATGTCCACTCAACGCATCCTTTGCAATATATACGTAGCCTATATGACTCCCAAGGCGTTGTGATAACGCAGCTCTCAAAGACAGTAGTCTAGGCTAGACGGGTCGGTGAGGATGACGATGGTGCCCATAGTCTACAGTAGGTATCGGCAACTGTAAATTGTTGAGGAACTTTGGGGTCCACGGTGCGAGAGGGAAGATCACCAAGGGTTAATAAGATGGAGGGCTGATGAGCAGCTTGCATTCGTCCGACACGACAGCAGAAAGAGAAGGGGAGAAAAGAGAACAAGAGCTTTACCGAAACAGGACCCGAAATCGCAACAACAAAAAAAAACTGCCGAGGGCGCAGTATTGCTGCTGTACTGTAGGTAGCATTGCTAATGTACCTGTAGACTTCTAGTCATTGTTAACAATGGCTCGCAAAACTACCACTAACTTCCTTTATCGGCCTACTGCATGCAGAGGCATACACATGGTATTCACGAGTTTATTTGACTCTGGATAAGTGTAAAAGGGGCTAAATGCCAGAATAACGCGTTATCCCTTTAAGCCAATGTAATGCAAGTGGGCACGTCCTCAGAACAAATCGCTACATCCATTCACCAGCGATAACCCTTTGCCACTCGCGTCCCACCCAGCACCGCACGTTGGGTATCACAACAATTCCCTCCTATAATTTCTGCTGCATTCGCGAGGCGAGCTAGAAACCGGGACTTGGACTTACCTTAACACGTTCCAGTTTTTCAGTGGGTCCAGGTCTGAAATGATAGAAACCATTGTTGACTAGCTAGCAGCACGGGGCGCGATGGCTGAACAAAAGCGGCGAGAGCTGTACTCCGTCTGCAAATGACAGTAGCGCTAGGATGCAACTCGTCCTACTTCTTTGGTTGTGTGATAAGCGCTGTCATAGCTCTCTCCCTCCGCCCCCTGCTGAAAGCCTGCGCTCTGCCGCTACCCACAGCGACCGATTTCTCCACTTCTCCAGCCATCCCCAAAGCCTCATAAAACAACAATATAATCCTATACAGAACAAATTAGTGACTATTTATTCAAGAGCACTTTTCATCCAAACCACCGGAAATTGTGTATTTACAATAATTACCTAGGCTATAATATATAATTAGATTTGCCCAGAAATAACATGACATATGCACACAGCACATCCTGTTCAACTCGTTATTTTAAATAGGCCAGGTTCACTTAGCCTAATGATTATCGACAGGGTTACAATTAGATCACACAATTTGTTATTGAATGTGTCCTATTTCAATTGGAGGCTGTGGTAGACTTGCCTGCATCATTTGTCCTGCTTGACATGTTTTACATTCAAATCAATGTGCAAATTCATGCCATACACAATGTAATCGGGGAAAAAAAGCTTATCCTCAACACACAAATGATAGGCCTTACCTAACATTGGCTATGAACAGATAAGAAATTCCATGAATTGTTATTACAGGTGGCCCAATAGGTCTCATCGCAAATATTCAGAGGTAGACACTGCATCTATAAGTTATGTTCAGTAGTAGCCTGCTTATCTAATGGAGCAGGGAAAATATACTGTGTTTTGGCCATCTCCATCTATTTTCATTAGGCCAAAACACTCTCATTGCTCACTTCCTGTCTCTGACACAACCACATCCTGTTGATGAAAGTCAACTTTCTTTCCCCCGGCTCCTCTCTCCCCTTTCAGCCGATGTGACGCTGCAGCACAGTATGACTATAGGCTGCAACATGGCAAAGGAACAATGTGGAAAAAGAAAGAAAGGATGTCAGGTTTTTGTTTCTAGCCACATAATTGGTTATGACACAACGTGGCGGTCTGGAAGGACCTTGACACAGATATCATCCCAGTTCAAAACAGCATTTTGGTTGTTGGTATTCCTTTGTTGTGTACTTGATTGATTTCTCAAAATACCACTACATGTAGAAAAAAAGAGTTCCAAAGGGATTTTGTCGGCTGTCCTCATAGGAGAACCCTTTTTGGTTCCAAGGAGAACCATTTTTGGTTACAGGCAGAACCATTTTGGGTTCCATACAGAACCCATGGGCTCTACCTGGAACCAAAAGGGTTCTACAAATTGTTATCCTATGTGCACATCTGAAGAACCCTTTTAAGTTCTAGATAGCACCTTTTTCTAAGAGTGTACATTGAGCCTAAGCTTTATCAAAGACTTGATTCAACAGACCTATTTCTTCACAGGGAGTAAGGATATGGAAAGGCACCATGGTTCTCTTTCATCATGTAAAAACACATGCAATATAATGACTCACATCCAAGACAACCACTTGCAGGTCTGAATGATCAAATAGGTGTAACTTAGCAATATGGTAATAGCTCCACCGATGCGCCTGGTTGGCTAGGAGGGGTTCCCATCATGGTCTTTGAGATCTACAGAGGGAAGACAAAAAAATATCCATGTTATTATGTGCACTTATACTGTACATTCCTGCATCCACTACTACAGTCCCTCTGGGTATATGTCTGCTAAATGACCTACCTAAACTGTTTTCATTTTAAACTTCAGAAGCCTGTGGTTCTTTAACCTTGCACATCTTGGAGTGGTTATATAGCACATGTACTGTATGTAATTGTGAACGACATACACACTCCCTCCAATAGGGTAGAATAGCGAAACAGTGTTCTCAAGGTAAAGACAACAGTAATCCAAAACTACAGCCTCCCTCTCACACCAGCGAGAGAGCCGATGCTTTAAATAGACTGAATTGAACATCTGCAGACTTCAGACTCCGGGAGGAGGAAGGAGAGTTGACAGCATCTCTCTCGCTCTCTCTCCCTATCTCTCTATCTTTCCCGCTCTCTCCCTCTCTCTCTATCACGTGCATGCACACACATACACACACGCATGCACACACACACACACAACACACACAGCAACAGATCAATCAGGTTGGCTCTTCACCAGCACGGTTTTAATTTCTGCATAAAATCACGATAGTGGGCTTGACGTCTTAGGTGTTCTCGTATCTAAAGTCTGACACTAACACACAACTGCACACACACACACAGCGGCAGGTAGCCTAGCGTTTAGAGTGTTGGGCCTGTAACCGAAAGGTCGTTGGTTGGAATTCCCGGGGCCGACAAGATGAAAAATTGATCGATTAGCCCTTGAGCAAGGCCCTTAATCCTAATTTGCTCCAGGGGCGCCGTACTGCTATGGCTAAAACAACACATTTCACGGTATCTATCTGGTGTGTGGGACAATATAACATGTTTTTTTTTTCATTTTTTCAAAAACATTTCCCTCTGGCACATTTCTTTGAAACATTCAGGCCCACCGGAAGAGAGACGCCTGAGGTTTATGACATCAAACACATGTCATGTGCAATTCAAATCTTAACAAGGTGACTGCATCTCCAAACCACCCACGGAATATAGATTCCCATTTTACCTCAATTCATTTAGGGGGTCGGAAAGGAGGGAAAAAACGAGGCAGAGGGAGAAAACGGATGTGGATGAAATAAATATGGGGGGATTATTTCATAAACGACAGTGATTCCTTCTCTGTGTGAGCCATTTGATTCTGTCAAATATGCCTAAAGCTATACACCCACATGAACATTGTCTGAAAAGGCTCCATTTATGAGAATCATTCCCTTCTAAACAACAAGGGAACAGTTGGCTGAGCCGCTTCAGAACCACAGCCTTCCCGAATCAGGATGTCGGAGATAAAAAACCCGGGGAGACGCAAATTAGATTTGAATCTAACGCAAATGGCTCACTCACAAACAGTCACACACACACACAAGAGAATGCCCCAATAAACATGTTTGTTTGTCTGTTTGTTCTACGCCACAATCAGGGAACGCTAAATTGTGGGCAGAGAGGGAGAGAGATAGTGAGGCTTCTTATCTGGTCTTAACCTGCTGTATTTCACAGATATAGAATAAATAGAGACTTTTCCCCCATCTGTCGTCATGCCTATCTATATTTTCATCTCACTCGGTCGCAGTTATCGGGAGGTTGTGCCGTGCTGTACTAGAGGCGAGTGTGTGTGTGTCTCCGTGGGGAAACATCGGGTGGGTCCAGTGGAGACCGGTGTGAGGTCTTAACACCTATAGTGTTGTGTTCCAACACACAGATGAGTCGGAGCCAGTCAGTCTGGGTAGGAAGATGTCAGTTTGCCGGGGGGGGGGGGTCATCCTCACACAACGCCTAACCCTCTCTCACATCCTTCACACACTTGTGTCTAATCATCTCTAGAGTACACAGACGACGAGTGCAGATCCTCTATAGAATGGTTGCCTGGCTAGTGAAAGAGTGTATAGTGTTTGTAGCCTGTGGTTGTCGATGTATGTGTTGAGTCGGTTTATGTTTGCTGTGCCCCTAGGAAACTGTTATAAGAGCTGACTCTAAATGAGCTATCCTGGATGAGAGTAGGTTTAAGAAGACACAATGAAAAAGAGGGTGAAGGTTTCTGAATTATTGAGGTAAGAAGGTTCTGTATTTAGCTGGATATAGAAGAGAAGAGGTGCAGTATCATTATTTAGGAAAGAAGAGAGAAAAGATACACTCAGGTGATAGAGGATAGGAGGGAACGAGGGACAAGAGAGTGAGAGAAATTCAGGAAGAGAAAAGCAGAGCATGATGGATGGAGCCAGAGCGGGAGAGAGAGAGAGAGAGAGAGAAATAAAGAAAGAAAGATAGATAGATAGTGGGAGCGAGAGAGAGAGATAGAGAGAAAGAGAGAAGAGATGGAGGGATATATTTAGAGCTGTTCCTAATCAACTCCTCTGTCAGAATCTGTCTGTGGGGGTGCGATGGCAGAGAGAGCGACACAAGTTCAACACTAAAAATCAATATGCAACCCACTCAGATACTGAAAACAATCCGCACTCCGTGTGTGTGTGTGTGTGTGTGTGTGTGTGTGTGTGTGTGTGTGTGTGTGTGTGTGAAACAGAGAGAGAGAGAGAGAGAGAGAGAGAGATGGGAAGACAAACAAATGCCCTATTTCATCGGGTACTCTACACACATAGTTACAGTAATATGAATATTGACGACTGACAACCAATACATTGTGAATGGAATGAGAGCGGGAGTGATTGAACGGAGAACATTTATGGTGGGAGAGATGGGGCTCATCATAATACCTCACTGTAACAACTGTCTATTATTCATCCTTCATCCTCCCTCCCTCTATCATTAGACAGCGATCGATCAGTGCTTTGTGTCGCCCACACAGAAAGGCAGTTAGAGCCTTGACTAAACATGGTGAACCGGAGATCAATATATAATGTTCATCAGATGGGGGGGTTTGGGAGAGGGTGTGTGTGTGCTTCAGGTGTGATTGGGTGATGAGGTTGGGGGGGGGGGGGTTGGGGGGCGATGAAGAAGATGGGATGAGGATAGGAGGAGAAGTGGAAAGGGAGGTGTTGGGGGTGAGGGTCGAAGAGTAAAGGACAGACAGAGGAAGAGGAGTGAGGAGAGAGGACATCTTTGTTTTCATTGTATGTGGTAGCCTATCACTGGACGTGGTACACAGTGATAGCACAGGAGGCTGCTGAGAGGAGAACGGCTCATAATCATGGCCAGAACGGAGTAAATGGAATGGCATCAGACACCTGGGAACCATGTGTTTGATGTACAGTATTTGATACCATTCCACTGATTCCACTCCAGTCATTACCACGAGCCCGTTCTCCCCAAATAAGGTGCCACCAACTTCCTGTGAGTGATAGGTAGAATACTGTATGTACTGTGCTCCATATCTATACCCTTAGGCTTTGGTCCCTCCCACCCTGTCTAAAGTAATCTTGTTATTTTTCTCCTCTCCACACAGTGTTGTCGAGAAGTGGTGTTGGAGGGCCAGTAGGGGGCACTCTTCCCTCTGGTCTTAAGATCTAATCCCAACACCCCATGGCAGTGAAGGGGATATTGCCTTGCATAGGGTGCGGCCTTTTGGATGGGACGTTTTACGGGTGTCCTAACTCTCTGTGGTCATTAAGAATCCCATGGCACACGCAAGAGTAAGGGCGTTAACCCCGTTGTCCTGGCTAAATTCCCAATCTGGACCCATTTTCATCATGGCCACCTAATAATCCCCCTCATTCCTAACCCCCAGAGATTTTATCTAGCATGGGCTGCGTCCCAATCCCCTACCTCCGCCGAGGTCTGCCTTCCGGTGGCAGAGCTACAGCGGTGTTTGTCAGACCAGGAGACATCCCTTAACCGGTTTTCTTTCATTCCTAATTGGCATATATCACTCCTCACCTCTCCTCCATGCTAGCTGATGTGTGGTGTGTGTTCTGGCACAAAAATGGTTTCTGTCCATCACACAGCTGGGTGCCACATATTGGTAGTGGATGAGCTTCCCCCTTACTATGTAAAGCACTTTGATTTGAGTACCTCAGTTAGTAGAAAGGCACTATATAAATCCAATCAATTATTATTATTATTGTCCGCATAGAGCATATATATCTCTATGGAGCTCTGTGCGGTTGGTGGGGGGTTGAAAATAGAGCTCTGGTGTGATGCTACAATGGGAAGTGTGCTAACTGTCACTTCCTGTTTGGAGTGGTGCCAGGCATCCTCTTTTACACACTATTCCCATCTCTCTCCTCCTCTCTTGTTCCTCTCTCTCTGACGCACCATGCTTCTCTCCTCCCCTTTCATCTCCCCTCTCTGAGAATCCATCTTTCTGTATCTATTTCCTGTTTCAACTCCGTTTCAATTCTTCCTTGTGGATGTAATAATACACCATATTCTTCTAATGAATAGAATAACCTATTTGACAGATGATGACTATAGGACAGGCGAATACACAGGGACGTCTATTCTGAATGAGAATACATTGCCAACATTCATCATAGTAACAGATGTAGGAGTACCTGCCATAGAAAACCAATATTTCAATCCGTTGGTAAATGGCAACCATTCTCCAATGGGCTGACCATTTGAACCTAGAACGGGAATCAGTCACAATAATTCTTTGTACTTGGTTTCTCTTCAATTTGTCCTGATGTCCTCTCTCTCCTCCATCTCCCTCTGTTTCCCTCTCTTTCTCTCTTTCTCTCTTTCTATTTTTCTGTCTCCTTTCATCTCTGTCTCTCTCGCTGTCTGTCTCCATCTTTCTCCCACTCTCTCTCCATCTCTTTTCGTTCTGTCACTCGTTCTTTTCCCCCTCTCTGGCGGAGCAGTCAATTGTGCGATAGGTCAGAGGTCAGATGGAGTTGCAGCCAATTAAAGCCCTGCGGGTCGACACAACCCATCCCAAACAGGAAACAATCTCCGACCCATCTGTGTTCTCACGCCCCCGGGGCACACTCACCAATAACTTTATGTGTGTGTGTGTGGGTGGGTGTGGGTGTGGGTGTGGGTGTGTGATATACATCAGTGTTATCAGTGTTATCGCTCCAAATATTTGTTAACACCTGCACCCTCTAATTTGGCAGTAGTGTCAACTGTGTGTGTCTGTGTGTGTGTGTGCATCTGTGTATATATGTGTGTTCTCAGCCCTAGAGCACGGTTGCCAATAACAGACTCCCCACCCCCCAAGCCCCCACCTCAACGCCGAGCCCCCCTGTCCCTGTCCGTGTGCCTGTGGTAGAGAGCAGAGGTGTCTGTCAGTGTTGTGGTCCCTGCCTCCCAGCAGCTCTACAGCGGACCAGAGGTCAGTAATCGGATCACATTCCATCTCCCAGAGTGCCGCTGGGCTGGCTGAGATAGGGAGGAAGGCAGAGCTCTGTGTTGTTGTGGCGCTGATGGAACATGGGGAACACTGAGTCCGTCTCGGTATGCGTTCTTGTGGGGGTGGGAATGAAAAGTGTGTGTCTGTGTCAGAGGCGTAGGCCAGACCCACCTGTCAGATTGAGCAGAAAAATACATGTTTTCACATTTTTTTCATGCTCTTTACTTGTCAGTGTTCCAAATGGGACATTATTCATATTTTTACCTAAACATGCAAACACGATCAGATAGAATTCATAGCAAGCTGTGCACTGGGTTAGTAACATTTGATTAAATATAACATAACAGATGAACTGTAATGATATTCACTCTGGGTTGCCAAAAATAACTAACTGAAATCCACACCCCAATAAGTCATGAATATGACCTCATTGAGGCCTATGTCACTGTGCTTCTACGGCTATATATACACCATTTCCCTGTGCTTCTATGGCTATATATGTACCATTTCCCTATGCTTCTATTTCCCTATGCTTCTATGGCTATATATGCACCATTTCCCTATGCTTCTATGGCTATATATGCACCATTTCCCTATGCTTCTATGGCTATATATGTACCATTTCCCTATGCTTCTATGGCTATATATACACCATTTCCCTGTGCTTCTATGGCTATATATGCACCATTTCCCTATGCTTCTATGGCTATATATACACCATTTCCCTATGCTTCTATGGCTATATATGCACCATTTCCCTATGCTTCTATGGCTATATATTTCCCTGTGCTTCTATGGCTACCATTTCCCTATGCTTCTATGGCTATATATGCACCATTTCCCTGTGCTTCTTCTATTTCCCTGGCTATATATGCACCATTTTTCCCTGTGCTTCTATGGCTATATATGCACCATTCCCTATGCTTCTATGTCTATATATGCCATTTCCCTATGCATTTCCCTATGCTTCTATGGCTATATATGCACCATTTCCCTATGCTTCTATGGCTATATATGCACAATTTCCCTGTGCTTCTATGGCTATATATATGGCTATATATACACCATTTCCCTATGCTTCTATGGCTATATATGCACCATTTCACTTCTATTTCACCATTTCCCTATGCTTCTATTTCCCTGTGCTTCTATATATGCACCATTTCCTATGCTTCTATGGCTATATATGTACCATTTCCCATTTCCCTATGTTCTATGGCTATATATGCTTTCTATGGCTATATATGTACCATTTCCCTATGCTTCTATGGCTATATATCCACCATTTCCCTGTTCTTCTATGGCTATATATGCACCATTTCCCTATGGTTCTATGGCTATATATTCACCATTTCCCTATGCTTCTATGGCTATATATGTACCATTTCCCTATGCTTCTATGGCTATATATGCACCATTTCCCTGTGCTTCTATGGCAATATATGCACCATTTCCCTATACTTCTATGGCTATATATGCACAATTTCCCTATGCTTCTATGGCTATATATGCACCATTTCCCTATTTCCCTATATGCCATTTCCCTATGCTTCTATGGCTATATATGCACCATTTCCCTGTGCTTCTATGGCTATATATGCACCATTTCCTTATGCTTCTATGGCTATATATGCATCATTTCCTTATGCTTCTATGGCTATATATGCACCATTTCCCTATACTTCTATGGCTATATATGCACAATTTCCCTATGCTTCCATGGCTATATATGCACCATTTCTCTGTGCTTCTATGGCTATATACACCATTTCCTTATGCTTCTATGGCTATATATGCGCCATTTCCTTATGCTTCTATGGCTATATATGCACCATTTCCTTATGCTTCTATGGCTATATATGCACCATTTCCCTGTGCTTCTATGGCTATATATACACAATTTCACTATGCTTCTATGGCTATATATGCACCATTTCCCTGTGCTTCTATGGCTATATATACACAATTTCACTATGCTTCTATGGCTATATATGCACCATTTCCCTGTGCTTCTATGGCTATATACACCATTTCCATGTGCATATACGGCTATATATGCACCATGCCACTGCCTACTTTATTTGTTTATTTAGCAAACAAGACAACACACCTATAATTTAGCTTTAATTAGCTTTAGAAATGCTAAATTCTTCCAGCCTCATGGCAAAACATGTAGAATTGCAGGAAATGAGTTTTAAAACAGCAACACTCATGGCAAAATATGTCGAATAGTATGAGATAAGCTATAAAACTGCACATTTGTGGGAGTGGGGGGGGGGGCAACCTACATTTCGGCACCTCCACCCACCAATGAAATTCTGGCTACGCCACTGGTCTGTGTGCCTGCGTGTGTGTGTGTACCTGTCTGTATCTGCCTGTTTGGTGGTGGGGATGAAAGGTGTGTGTGTGTGTGTGTTGGAGGTGAAAGTTAGGTGTGTGTGTTTACTGGGGGAAGTGTTGCCTCAGGGTATTACCAAATAAAACCACGGTTGTGCTGTTGTGCTATTCCTATTGCACTGTAGGTACCGTTGTGTTCTCTCTACATTTCTATACTGTATATCTACAATGCTTTTATAAAGCAGAGATGATATGTGTGTCGGACATTCTACTTTGAATGAAGCTCATATACAATGACAGACAGTCACATGAACTTAATCCTATGCTCCTTGGCATCCCTGAAGTCACTATTTCACTCTTTTCTAGAAGGAGAAACCGACGGCACGTCAAAATGAAGTCATTCTACAGTATATGGGCAGTAATATCGTCTCATGCCTGTCACTGTGTGTACTGTATGTGTGTGAGAGACAGGGGGAAACCAGACGTCTTTCTCAGGCACGGGCAGGCTGTTATGAACATTCATTCAAAACCTGCCCAAGGACTCATCCTTCTATTGTCCACAGCCAAACAGCTCAATCATGGTTTAGCGCTCTCTGACGAAGGAAACATCTACTTGTGAGGGGTGTCCACCAGATCATTTCCCAGTACAACAAGCCACTGTTATTTATAAGGATAAGGCAATAACGAGAATTCCAGCGATTCATTTTGACAGGCGTAAGAATGTGATGTCATGACACCGTCGGTTCTATTCGCAACGGTAAGCAATGTTTGGCAGTGGTAGTGCTATGACAACACAACGTGCAATATTCCACCCAGGTACTTAATATGGATATTCTATATCTGTCAACAGCAACTGCATCAACTCTCTACAGGGCTAGCTGCCAGAGGAGGAGAGAGAGGAAGGGAGAGGGAGGGAGGGAGTGAGTGAGGGGGGAAGGTGGAGATAGAGAGAACTGGAGAACAAATTTGGCTGGGCTCCAAAAAGGAAAGCCGCTGAATATCTTGTGACAAACAGTGTGAGTGTCTTCGGTCATCGCAATATGTTACTGATAAAGTTAGCAAAAACACACACATACACACGCTCCCTCCTGAAGAATACGATCATCTGTTTCTCATTGTTGAGGAATCTTCTGAGCCGCCTCCGTCGTGCTATCCTCCTCCCTCCCTCCTTCCCTCCCGAGTGTACATTTCACTAGCCTCCAGCCCAGGCACACTGCTGAATAAATCACAGAGTTTATGGGATCAGGAACAGTGAGGCATGTGACCGAGGATAGTGCCTTGAGGAAGAGGGGGGGGGGGGAGTAGGGGGTGAGTGGATGAGGAGATGGTGGGGTGAGGTTGGAGTCAAAGCCGTAGGCGGAACATGGCGAGAACCGTCAGGCGCCCAGGGTTCAAAGAGCGGGACATGGCGAGAACTGTCAGGCGCCCAGGGTTCAAAGAGCAGACACAGAAACACCAACTCATCCTTAATATGGACTACGTTACTAAATGACATACAGTGACCTGCAGGAAACAATCACCACTGTATTGTGTTCATAACTAGAATAACTACCACACATCAGGATTTTGCGTTATAGAAGATGAATGATGGATAATGGAGGGATTGAAACTGAGGATACACTCCGGGATCTTAAGCCCAAGAAATTCTAAACATACAGTATCTCACCAATTGGATTTGTAACATATGATACGAAATTGCAAGATTCATGACAGAGCACACGAAATGGATAACGTAGTACACATAAAAACAGGGACCCGATTTCAAAACTACCGGGTGAATACTGCAAAAGTTAGAGAGTGCATCTTTAACCTATATGGCATGTGCTTTACGCCAGGTTTCATATTTTATTCGTTTACATGCACTGTGTCAAACCAAAAATTATGGGACCAAAACTCAGCACCATTCTGCCAAATGTTCTAAGATAAAACGCATCTGACCTTGTCTTACCAGCTACTGTTTCTCAGGATAAACTCACAGTGAAACATCTTAAAGAAATAAAGCCTTGAAACATCTTTACACATGTTTACCGAGAGCATCTGAGCTCCTAAAAAGCCCACTCACAGCCACTCACACACAGCCATCTAGGCCAAACTGAAGAGAGAAACTAACAATAGGTTGTTTGGGAGGAGGAAAATGACAACACACAGAAGAGGACAAGAGTTTAGGAAAATTGGGCCATGGAGCTTAGATGAAGAGAGAGAGGGAAAGACAGAGACAGAGAGAGAAACAGACAGAGAGAGAAACAGACAGAGAGAGAGGGAAAGACAGAGACAGAGAGAGAAACAGGCAGAGAGAGAAACAGACAGAGAGAGAAACAGAGAGAGAGAGAAACAGACAGAGAGAGAAACAGACAGAGAGAGAGGGAAAGACAGAGACAGAGAGAGAAACAGACAGAGAGAAACAGAGAGAGAGAAACAGATAGAGAGAGAAACAGGCAGAGAGAGAAACAGACAGAGAGAGAAACAGGCAGAGAGAGAGGGAAAGATTTAGCCCTGGATGACTCAAACACGTTAATAAAGTGGTGTTGAGTAGCGATAAAGCCCAACCTTTTGAAGTTTATGTCCCCCAAACATTTAGTGGGATGTTACCAAAGCCACAAACTGACTTCGACGCCATTAGCCTTAACCAATGCAGGCTAGGGTTACAGCTAGAAGAGCTTGAAGAAACAGAGGTGGGGGCCTGGAGGGGAGAGAGAGAGAGAGAGAGAGAGCGAGAGAGAGAGAGAGAGAGAGAGAGAGAGAGAGAAATGAGTAAGAGAGGGGGAGAGAGGGAAGAGGAGTAAAGAGACGGGATGAAAAGAGGAGAGTGGTAAAAGAAGAGTCATGTTTCATCATGTTCAGTCTTGTCTCAGTTTTTGGGGAAAGAGGGCGAGAAGAAGAGGGATGGAACCATCTGTTACAACCCCATCTGTCTCCACCTCTTTCCCCTCCTCTCTCTCCCCTCTCGCTTCCTCTCAAAACAGAGCACCCTGCCTCCACCGCCCACCACGCCACATATGTGATGCGTGTGTGTACATGTCAGCACCGTCTTTTCAGAATTGTTTATTAATAATAAAGAGAAAATTGAAAAATCCAAATAAATACTGCAAAACACAAACCACAACCTATTTGATGCTCTGTGTAGTACAGTGCACAGAGAAGCACTGCTCTGAGGTCAGACCCAATGCCCCGAGCGATCCACAGGATATATGAACCTGTTCCTGTCGTGGAAAATCGGTTCAAATATAACACTTACAAGAACTTGTGAAATCAAATAGGCTTTTAATACAAAAGTATAGCAAGCCGGAGTGGTCCGCGGAACACACACCGCTTCCCAGAGCCCCGGCTCCTGTATTTATACACATATAGCATATGGGTCCAACCCATATGCAAATAAATATACTTCCCCTTTTCTTCTGCCACCTTTATCTTTTTAGTTCAGGCTTTTTGCTTGTTCATGCCCAATAACGCCCATATCTGCTTTCAGTTAGATTATAATGGTGGCAAGACCCTTGCTTTGTCCTAAAAATAATATACGTCCCTCTATTCTATAGGCCTATGCTTTGGCCCTGTATTTGGCTCAATGGTTCTTTTGTATGTATGTATGTATGTATGTATGTATGTATGTATGTATGTATGTATGTATGTATGTATGTGTCTCCTCTTACTTTAGTGTATCCAGTTCTCCTAGGTGTAGTGTTTATTTTGTATGTGGATCAGCAGACTATGTGTCTCCTCTTACTTTAGTGAATCCAGTTCTCCTAGGCGCCTGTATGTCTCATTTACTCCCACAAATCCCTCCTCTGGGGCTAATTAGCCCCACAATAATACAAACATGACTCTAGGATGGTAAATAAGAATACCCATGATGGACAATAGAATACAAAAACACAGTAAAGCATATAAACCAACTGGACCAAACATCTCCAAATTATTAATACTGAATAGGAGTAAAAGATCAAATTCAAAACATTAAAGAAAACCTAACTAGACCAAACATCTCTAATAATTCATAAGAGTAAAAGATCTAATTCGGTATAGAAATAATAAAAATAATGCATTACATTTTGATGAAGCATGAGCATGTAGGTACATAGCCTTGCCTGAGGTTATCTCAGTTATGTGAAAAAGAAAAAATATAATAATGCAATGAGTATAATAATAAATTGAATATGAGAAAACACGAGGCCTACATGCAGTTACAAAAGAAAATTGACACAACATCATTCTAAATTTAAGCTTTCAACATGATCCTCCCTCTCAGACACCTCTCCAACAAAGTGATATCAGTGATACCAACCTTTGTTAGAAGATTAAGGACATGGTCCGTAGACACTTGTAACCAGGATATCCCTCTGTTACCGACATGTTTTTGAAATTAACCTAGTATTTAGAAGGCAAAACTAACTTTTAATTAAAAGAAACCAGATATATTCATTGATATACCTATCAAAACATTCAACAAAACATACAAAAACACAAGGCCGTGAGCAAAAGTAGATATACTAAATCCTTACATAGCACCTCTTGCACTTACTACGGAAATGGCACTTTTTGTGGATATGTATCAGTAGACTTTCTTCTGAATTTGGAATTACAGCATATACAGGTAAACCATCCTTACGAAAACCATGGCAAGCGTAACCACCTCCAGTGACCACTCCATATAGACAGTTTGGATTACCGAAGGGGCAGTCAAGGGGTCCACCAACCGCATTGCATGACTGTCCATTTTCATCAGTATAGTGGCCTGGGCTACCCGGTACAGCATTAACTATCAGCGGAGGGTCAGCTCTTCTTACTGACATCTGTTTAACCGTTGTTTGGACCACAAATTATTTTATCAAGGGTAAAACACAACAAAATACAATACCCAGAGCCAATAACCCCCCGCCCATCATAATGGCCATCCTAGCAAACATAGCTCCCCACTTTCCCAATGCTAGGTCCAACCAATCCCAAACATGAGAGTCAAACCCAGCATTTGCCTTAACCTCTGCTCGTAAACCTTTAAGTTTAGCCATATTGACAGCAAAGGATCCATTAGGCGCAGTGTTATTGGGAATAAAGGTGCAACAATCATCCCCGAACATAACACAAACTCCACCCTTCTCTGCCAAAAGCCAATTGAGAGCCTGTCTATTTTGCCAAGACATTTTACTGGTAGCCTGTACCTGTTCCCCCAACGTCGTTAGAGCCGAGTCAGTATAGTTAATGAATCTTTGTTGATTATAGTATATATAATTAATCCACTCTAAGTTCTTATTTGGTGTTATCCACAAAAATATAGATTCAAATCCAGATTTAATTTCATCCACAAAAATATAGATTCAAATCCAGATTTAATTTCATCTCTTGCCTTGAGGTACTCCTCTAGGCTGTCCAATTGCATCAAGGTATGCCTCAGGGTCTTTCTCATACGCCCTTTTAACTCTAGAGTTAACATAGTCATCATGGGGTGACTTAATAATGGTGACCTGTTGAATTGCTCTAACTAAGGCACAAAGACCAGTCCATCCATCTGGCAGTACATTCAACAGTTAGTTTTTTCCACACATCCAGAAACTAACCGCAATACCTCTGTCCTGATTTTTTAGCATAATAAGAGATGGCGCAACCTGAGTTATTTTACCACACAACCCTTTTCTATTCGTTATCAACCCTTTCTCTTTATTTCTACGAACCCCTGCAGTCTCTAGTACCCAAATAGTATCACATTCTACAGTGGTGTTTCCTACATCAATTCCTTCGGTGTTATGGCTGTAATTGAGGTCCATTTAATTGAGTTCTAATGTCATAGACAGCACAATCCTTGTCTCCCAACCCAGTCTCGTTCAGTACGGTTCTGCCTCTAGTGCTCCCCCGAGCAATCCTACATTCTATATCACACAAGGGAATAGTATACATTGTCTTAGTACAATGATAATTTTTCCAATTTGCACAGTTTTTAAATGATGCTGGTTCAGGGACTATTATGAGATCCGACAAAGGTGATTTACTACACAATATACAATTGTCCATTCTGTGTTTGTTTGCCGTATACTTAGCCCATTTGTACCATTTGTTTTTCACCTCTTCTTCCTGTGTGGTGTCCTTGAATGGTTCTGAGTCTGATATATCTATGTCTGTCTTCTTTGCAATGTTCTTGTGTTGAGGTAGGTCATTAGTGTTTGTCAAAAAGTTCCAAATATCATTAAAGAATCCTTTTGTCTCTGATGTGTCAAGTGTCTTTGTGGTTACCGTGGTCTGCTTGGTAAGAGCAGTTGATGTTATCTTAGTGGTAGCTACTGTGGTCTTCACAGCAGCTTCCACTGTTGTTGTCGTTCTAGCTACCACAGGCTCTTCCTGTTTAGGTATTGGCGTAAGACCAATTCTAATGACTGAGGTGCTACTCCCTTCGGTCAATCTTCTTCTTGTTATTTCAACTATTAATTCTTCACCTTCTGCTGGTGTTATCTTGTTCATGATAAACTCCCACTCTTCCACATATTTGATTAATGTCAGGTCACATCCTTTGGGTCCCAAACAACTTCTCCCTTTGTTTGATGAGATGTCCATTCACAGAGTGGTTCTTCCGGTAGGTGTTTCTACTTCCATACAGAAACTGTCTTTTGTTCCTCTGGTTCTGTTAGAATTTGTGGCGGAACAGAACATTTAAACCTTTCAAAAAATCCTGTCTTTTCACCTCGTTCGACAGGTTCCTCTCTTCTCTTCCTGTTTTTATCATTTATCTTGATCGTGAGTGCGTGCATCATCTTCGTATTGTCCTCGGTTGTTCTTACTCTATCATTGTCACTGTTCTTTTGTGGTCCTAATTTCAATTGTTCATTATGGAGACCAGGTAAGAGCTGAAAAGTCAATTGTGGGGAAATCCCCATTTCCTTCATCTTGCAGGACTTCTGTTTTTTCTTGCAAGATTTCCCCTTCTGCTCTTGGTAAGGCTTCTCCTCCACTTTCTTCGCCTGTTGTTCCCTGCTCAGGCCGAACTGGGCTTCCATCTGAGAAGGCTTCCATTTCAGGGAAGAGATGTTCCCATTCTTTAGGCGATACCTCGGGGTCCCACTGTAGAGGGCTTCCGTCAACAAGGTCTGCCCCAACAGGTATATCATCAGGAGTAGCAGACATGTTACCCCCCCATTTCTGGGCTTTCTGGCCATACTGGACGAAGCTTTGGTTGTTTGTCACTTTTCTTGTCAGCCTCTTTTCCCCTGGTGCTTCTTCTGAGTGCGTTAGTTGATGCACTCGTTGGCTTGTATCTGGTCTGCCATTTTCTTGATTCCTCCCTGGCGCTTTGATCGTTTTCGCTGCTCCTGCTCCCTCCGGGCTCCCGCCTGGTGAATCAGCATCCTCTGTGTCCTCATCTCTGTATGGTTGTGTCCTTCTCTCCGTTGGGACTCGGGTGCAGTGGTTCAGATGATACCACGTCTTGCTTCCTTTCACTTAGACGGCCGTGTTTGTGGCTGTTGCCACCTCGTAGGGTCCTTCTCTCGTCGGCTGATCCCACTTCCTTCAGAACACTCGAACGTAGACTAGATCTCCTGGTATCACTGGGAGAGGTCCTTCTGGTCCCCTTGGATCATCAGATGTGGAACCTCTCGTCCTGGTTCAGGTTTCTGCCTTCTTTCTGTGAGGCATTCAGACTTAGAGACTTATGGCCTTTGTTCTATGATTACGCCATACATTCTCTTACTTCCATCACTCATCACACAAACTGACATTCCAGCTGAAGCTGGCAAACCCTTCTCCATCTGGTTTCCTAAACATAAGACTTGGAAAACAAAGGACAAAACATAACAGTATTGACAATGTTATGTGTTATGCATGAATATATTCATGAATACTGAAATCTAAGACCATGACAATTCCCACTCTCTCTTCACCTGACTCTATGCCTCCAGGATACTTTTCTGCTGGACTCCACAAAAATGGAAGCCCTAATTAGCTTCCTCGTGCTTTTACCCAGTCTTCCCCTTTCGGCCCCAGGTTCTGAGAGGTGTTCCCAAATCATGTCATTTTTTTTACTTAGTACCCCATCTGCTCTATTTCAACTGATAAGCATGTGCATAACCTTAATCAACATTATTTCTTCTTGAAGTAATTCAACACTGAATGGGCTTTCACATTAAGCCTTCAACATGTTGTTTAGAGTACAACTACCCTAACATCTATCCTTTTTCACATGATACATTAACAAATAAAACAAGTAACCTCCAAACTCAACCCAGTATGTCTACAGTGGAATCTAGTCTCTCTCTCTCTCTCTTTTGTTTAATGTCCTCTGTCATGGTGCTTTCAAGCTCACCCATTATTCAGCTGGACCTTACTTCTTGTGAGACTTATGCACCCACCAAAGAAAGACATGACGATCTTTACCACTGCAGGTGATGTAAGAAGTATACCCCCAGCCTGGTGTATGGTGATGTACACTCAGTCTCCAGAATACAGCCCATGCCCTTCCATCTGGCCTCTTATGTTCTGTTTTTTCCTGGGGACATACACACTAACACATGGGTTATTTCCTGACAACAGACTTTCTTCTTATAGCAAGATCACTAAATCTTAATTTTTAAATAACAGCCCTATGTAAACATTCTGTCTCAAATACCTGGCCTCCTGCCACAAAAATATTTATAATGAAAGCCAAATTATGGTCCCTACAGCAACTGCTGTAAGAATAACATGTAATCAGTCAAGTGTCTTCCAGTTGGAAGAATATCCAATCCTAACAAAACTAAGTCCTAAGCTTCTTAAACTTTTGCTCTAGTGTTCAAAATTCCACTACTTATTACTTTTACCTTAATCTAGGTATGTGTAATGTTCTATTTACTTTTAGAATTGTCCCTATATTTTATATCCCTATATTGTTACAAGACCAACTGTCCTTCCTTTTCTGTGAATTATCTTGTCTATTAAAATACATTGTTTCTAGAAATAACACCCCTCCGCTACCATAACCTTCATGTATGAGCCCCCAATGTAGTTACAGTTTTTCTAACCCATAACACATAAGTCACTACTCCTAATTTCCTTCCATAGTTTGATACATACTTAAACATTCTCAAATCATTTTTAGTCAATTTATATCAGTCCCTCCTCAGGAACAATATACACACTTGTTTTCCTCAAAACAAAAATAAATTGACCAAACACGAAAAATAGTAAAGTAAATTATAATAACTGCATATTTGCAATAAATTACCACTATTTGTAATGTAATTATATATATCCAAAACATATCCAAATGTTGTTTATAAATTGTCCAACCCAATATTCAGGATATCAGTCCTCAGTGCTTACTTTAACTCAAATTTGACCTTCTCAATTCAATACACCATCCCTTTAATAATTAACATTATACTAAAAACTTTTAGTACCAGTAATATCTATTTTACAATGCACCCTTTTGCCTTTGTTTTTCTGTCATGAGTGGCCTGGTAATAAAAGGTCATTCCCCCAATCCCCTTTTGTCTTTCTTCTCCCAGCACATATCATTCCAGCATGTCTATTTTAGATACAGTTCACAGGTCATCAGACACAGTTGCCACTCACTATTCAGCCAGTAGGGTGGGTTTGAGTTTCACACACACTTGTTGTGGTGATAATCTCTCCCAAGCATTAATGCATTCTGACGTCACCTTCCATGATAACTCCCTTATTCTACTGGCAATCTCTCAGACGAGTTACAGATTATGTAGTTATTTACATAACCCTTGCAGAGACCCCCACTCCAATAAACTATTTGGACTAACTGTTATCCCTTGTTAACATATATTTCCATTTTATATTTTATACGCAGAGACCATAACCCCAGGGAACTGATAATTTCTCCTATGAACCCATGTTAAATAAAAATAAACCTATTTGAATAACTAGTCAATTTAAGATTACAACTCTTCATCTTTTTTTCCCAAGGAAATAATAGAATTTCAAAGTGATGGTACACTTTGAATAGAGACTGGTGTTTCCCAATCATTTTATAATTAAATCCCACCTGTTCCAACAATTTCTAGTGAAGTTGATCAGTCTTCACGGGAAATTCTTAGGGTTCATGGCATTTGACACCATTAAAATGTTTCCACTCTCTTTTCTTTAGAAACAACTTAAATACATTTTCAAAAACATTTCCATCCTTCTGCATACCCAATTTGAAACTGAATTGAAAAAACCCTTCCAAAGGAAATCCACTATCGCATATAGGCCAAGAACACACATGAGCTGGCCTCACTTATCCGGAACTCCAGTTATAGCCTTATCCAGATACTAAGACTTTTAAAGTGGCCGAATATATCTAACTGCTTTCCTCAGTACCACAGTCTCCAATGACACTTTAACCAGAAAAAATGTAACCCCTTTTTTCTGGAAAAGAAATGTACATTTCGTTAGCATTCACAATGTTACCTTTTAATTCAGCTAGCTAATAGTATTACATATATATTGATTTTATTCTATAAGCGTCTTAGCAGTTTTGGAGAATGATGCTATAGAATGTCTAACAAAACTAAAATCCCCTTACTTTTCCTGAGCATGCGATAAAAGTTTTAGCCATGCACAGAACGCATAGTTTCTTCCTGGTACCCTTAGAAATTGAAAACACCCATATATTACATTTTGCTTTTCTTACCACGTTGGTGATTTCTCATATACGTTTATTTTCCGTATTTTGACGCTAATAACAACTTCTCCACGTATTTTATCACCACTGAAACTGTTGTTTCAATGCAAAATGAGTGGGGCTATTAGTAAATCACATCGGTACCTTACTAGAAGTTAGGTAAAACGTAATCTAGTATGTATTTCATCACATATAAACTGTACTCTCTATGAACCACTTATTCATTGATCAGAGACTATGCACCGCTTGGTGAAAATTCCATTCTTACTAACCTCAAAACGATTAGTTGTTGCTCTTTTGAAAAGGATGCAAACTCCTGTATAGCGGCATTCTCTGCTACCGCACTAAGTTCCAGAGTCACCTTACACTCATTCTTCCCCCATACTTGTTAGCTCCTGATCTACCACTTCTTACGCTTAAATATTTTCTATAGCTCTGCAACCCACTCGCACGTCTGCGAGGGCAAGCAGAATCATATCTGTCCCCCAACGTAATGTATTTTCTGATGATAGAATGTTAATTAACATCAAAACGCTGGTAAGTTAATAAGCTTCTTGTTATGGTTTTATGTGATTGTTCCATATTCATTATTTTATTTATCCTGTTTACCGGGTAATGTTGCCCTACATTATCCAGTTTGCTCTTTCATATTCAAGCCGAATTGGTAGAATTAACATGCGCTTCTTTCAGCGACTCTATGGCTTTATTAAATTTCACTATCTCTATATTCCAGGGAGAAACAGTCCATTTGTTTCCATGCCACTATGTATTTCTTTTTCCTAAACACTCCCTTTTATTAACTATTTCCCAAGGTAGGGCCACCCACTTTCCCAGATAATAATTCATTAGTTACAGCACTTAATACCTCCTATTAAAGCCTACTCTATAATGTCTACAACTGTATTACTGAATACTACAGAAGCCTTAATGTCTTATTCTAGTACAGCACCTCAAATATCACTGTGTTTCCCCTTTCACAGATATCATTACTATCATAATTTTATTAGTTTGCTTATTCTATTACTTTAACTTTATTCAGTGTATTAAATCCCATTTCATATAATTTTCCTTCTAATTCAGCTATTTATAATGTCTGCACTTTCTTATCTCTTTATTTATCCGCTTGCTATATTCTCTCTTAGCCTATTTTACTGTTTAATTCCTGATTCATGGTTTTAGTGAAACAAAGTCTCTCCTGTCCTTCAGGGTGTTTTTAAATTGCAGCCTCTGTGGCTACAGAGTGCCAGAGTCGCCTGCTGTATTCCTCCTATTTCGTTTACAGGGCTCGTGATATTTTTAATATGTGTTCTAGACTTCTATTTTCATGCAGTTTTCTCACTTTATTCAAGACCGCCTAGATTTATTTTAACCAGTATATTTTAGTTTATCTGTATATTTTTAAGTTATTTCTTCCTACTTCGCATCCGTTATATACTATCCATGCCTTGTTTAATACCTCTTTTTAACACCTATTGTATTTTTTACAATGGTCATTTAACTCATTATCCAGTCAATGTTTTATCCTTATGTATAAATTATTTTGCCCAATATTTATCGATTTCATTCCTCTTCCCAGTGAGAGTTAAATACACTCTCTTTCTCAAATTACACTCAGTTAACTGTCAGAGAGGCCTGCGCATTCCTCTTCCTACCAGTTGGTCACAGACACACGGCCTGTTCCTCCTATTTTTTCTAATCTGCTCATTCATCACAAAGAATTGTCATTCATTAGTTTATTTTTCATTCATTCATTCAATCATTTTGTTTTTACCTAAAAACAACTCACAGTCTTTCTTTATTGACTTAATACACTTCCTCAACATAAGCCTAGACTGATAGGATTTCTATGATATGACGAGACTACTGTCTAATCAGATCAGCTTGTCTTCATATCCTATTCATCCACCCCGTACTGATCTTTATTTTACGTTAGAGCAATATCGTGGCGTGACCTACTGATTTACAAACCCCCGTTTAGCTAGGCGGAGCGTTTCTTATTCGTAGGATTTATTTTTGTAGTTGAACGCCGCACAATCAGGCCAGCATTCTTCCTGCATTCTAAATATTCATCCGTTCAGTCCTCCTCTTTGGAGCGGTAGCCATGATTTACTAGATATTCACCTGTTCAGTCCTCCTCTTTGGAGCGGTAGCCATGAATATTTATTTACTAGATTCATCCGTTCAGTCCTCCTCTTTGGAGCGGTAGCCATGAATATTTATTTACTAGATTCATCTGTTCAGTCCTCCTCTTTGGAGCGGTAGCCATGAATATTTATTTACTATATTCATCCGTTCAGTCCTCCTCTTTGGAGTGGTAGCCATGAATATTTATCTAACTACTTATTTATGCAGATCTCTATTCTTTTTAGAGCTGTATTCATAAGTAACCTGTCCATTCAGCCCTTCTACTAACTTTAATTGAAGCGGTATTACAGGATTTTCTAACTACTTATTTATTGGTACGTTTATGACCTTATGAGCAGGCAACAGCTGCGCACACCAGGCCAGGCAGCTCAGCCAGAGAGCGCCAACAACCGCACCTAGTCAAACCACACAAGGTCCCCAAAATGAATGGCTCGGTGACAGGGGCAGTCCGAATCACACACACCCAACACAGGTCGCCCGCTCAGGTTGATTGGGCTATGTTTACGCACATCCCAAAACAGATCCTGAGACAGTCGAGCCCGGTCAAGCAGAATCAGACGGAACAACTCCCCCCAATAAAACCAAACATGTGGGTCCGTTCGAACGATCCGTCCAGAACGAGTGCAAGCCCCCTCCGCTAAACGCCCGACACCAGCAAGGTCCACAGCCCCCACTCACTTAGTCCTTACACTTGCACATATATGTTTATTTATCTATTTTTAACAACCCCCAAAATCACACATGCATGCAATTCATTGAATTCAAAAGTTCTTCAACATTTACTGGGTTTTTAGGAAATTTAAAGAGAGACCTACGTGACGCCCCTCTCGCTGAGACAGGATCTCTGAAGCAATCTATACAAACATTTCAACTACGTAAGAACAAGCTTACCTTTTTATAGTTGTGTGGCCACATTTGTTTGCAAGATTGTCCAAAGAAACTATCGTCAGCCAAGAACGTCCAGGTCCCTGTCACTCCTGGCCAAGCTCGCCAAGTTATGTCGTGGAAAATCGGTTCAAATATAACGCTTACAAGACCTTGTGAAATCAAATAGGCTTTTAATACAAAAGTATAGCAAGCCGGAGTGGTCCGCGGAACACACACCGCTTCCCAGAGCCCCGGCTCCTGTATTTATACACATATAGCATATGGGTCCAACCCATATGCAAATAAATATACTTCCCCTTTTCTTCTGCCACCTTTATCTTTTTAGTTCAGGCTTTTTGCTTGTTCATGCCCAATAACGCCCATATCTGCTTTCAGTTAGATTGTAATGGTGGCAAGACCCTTGCTTTGTCCTAAAAATAATATACGTCCCTCTATTCTATAGGCCTATGCTTTGGCCCTGTATTTGGCTCAATGGTTCTTTTGTATGTATGTATGTGTCTCCTCTTACTTTAGTGTATCCAGTTCTCCTAGGTGCCTGTATGTCTCATTTACTCCCACATTCCCTGCTTCTGATCCAGAGTCAGCTCATCAAATATTAATTTGCTCTGTGGTGTGTGGTATTCCTGGGAGCGTAGCCCGGCCGAATACAATTACATGCAATAAACAGCAGTTCTCTGCTTTAATCACGAGATCAACGTTTACATGATTAATGTAATAAACTCCAATCTCATATCGCTGTTATGAACTCAAGCTGAGAGTGTGGTGGAGAATGTTATGATTATGCACGTGATTATGTTGATTCAGCTCTTGTTATTACCTCTATTCATTTCATTGCCATTATCTGGGGCCTTGTGGTTTTTATTGAAGGCAACAGCGTGTGATATGCTGCCATATGGAAGGGAAGACGAGGAGGTCGGCGCAGATTTTGAACGGGTCAGAAGCGGGTTCGACTCATTTCACAACCTGGTTTCACGGCCGACATTAAATCACATGTTTTTAGTCATGTACACAGTTTACAGCAGGTAGTGCTAACTCCCTCAACATTGCAGTACAATAATCAATATCAATACTAATCAAAAGTCTAATCAAAATAACAGGTTATTAGAAGATGGTAATATGCATAGTAATACACTACAGTAGAGTATATACAGCATAGATTATGAATGTGCTATGTCAAGTATGACTTTATTTACACATATAGAGTGGATAGTGTCTTGGTCGAGCAGTAAAAATATAGTATTGTAGAGTGTGTGATAGAATATCTGTAACTCCAAAGAGAGAGAGAGAGAGAGAGAGACAGAGACAGAGACAGAGAGAGAGAGAGACAGAGAGAGAGAGACAGAGAGAGAGAGAGAGAGAGAGAGAGAGAGAGAGAGAGAGAGAGACAGCGAGAGAGAGAGAGAGAGAGAGAGAGAGAGAGCGAGAGAGAGAGAAAGAGAGTGTTGGGACTACTAGATTGAGTTCAAAGGTGTAAACATGTATCAAAGGGCACATCGCTGGAAAATAAATGGGACGAACTGAAGGCACGTATATCCTACCAAAGAGACTTTCAAAACTGCTATATATATTATGTTTCACTGAGTCATGGCTGAACGAAGACATTAAGAACATACAGCTGGCGGGTTATACTCACTATCGGCAGAACAGAACAGCAGCCTCTGGTAAGACACGGAGCGGCGGCCTGTGCATATTTGTAAACAATAGCTGATGACCAATATCTAAGGAAGTCTCAGGGTTTTGCTCGCCTGAGGTAGAGTATCTCATGAAAAGCTGTAGACCACACTATCTACCTAGAGAGTTTTCATCTGTATTTTTCGTAGCTGTCTATATACCACCCCAGACCGAGGCAGCACTCCTAGTGGCCGGGGACTTTAATGCAGGAAAACTTAAATACGTTTTACCTAATTTCTATCAGTATGTTAAATGTGCAACCAAAAAAATTCTAGACCTCCTTTACCCCACACAGAGAGGCGTACAAAGCTTCCCTCACCCTCCATTTGGCAAATCTGACCATAACTCTATCCTCCTGATTCCTGCTTACAAGCAAAAATTAAAGCAGGAAGCACCAGTGTCTCGGCCTTTAAAAAAAGTGGTCAGATGAAGCAAATGCTAAACTACAGGACTGTTTTGCTAGCACTGACTGGACTGGAATATGTTCCGGGATTCTTCCGATGGCATTGAGATGTACACCACATCAGTCACTGGCTTTAACAATAAGTGCATTGAGGACATCGTCCCTACAGTGACTGTACGTACATACCCCAACCAGAAGCCATGGATTACAGGCAACATTCACACTGAGCTAAAGGGTAGAGCTGCCGCTTTCAAGGACTGGACTCTAACCAGGAAGCTTATAAGAAATCCCGCTATGCCCTCCGACCAACCATCAAACAGGCAAAGCGTCAACACAGGACTAAGATCGAATCCTACTACACTGGCTCTGATGCTCGTCGGATGTGGCAGGGCTTGTAAACTATTACAGACTACAAAGGGAAGCACAGCCGAGAGCTGCCCAGTGACAGGACCCTACCAGACGAGCTAAATAACTTATATGCTCACTTTGAGGCAAGTAACACTGAAACATGCAGCTGTTCCGGACGACTGTGTGATCACACTCTCCGCAGCCGATGTGAGTAAGACCTTTAAACAGGTCAACATTCACAAGGCCTCTGGGTCAAACGGATTACCAGGACGTGTACTCCGAGGATGTGCTGACCAACTGGCAAGTGTCTTTACTGACATGTTCAACCTATCCCTGTCTGAGTCTGTAATACCAACATGTTTCAAGCAGACCATCATAGCCCCTGTGCCCAAGAACACTAATTCAACCTGCCAAAATGACCACCGACCCATAGCACTCACGTCTGTAGCCATGAAATGCTTTGAAAGGCTGATCGTGGCTCACATCAACACCATTATCCCAGAAAACATAGACCCACTCCAATTTGCATACCGCACCAACAGATCCACAGATGATGCAATCTCTATTGCACTCCACACTGCCCACACTGCCCTGTTCGTTGACTACAGCTCAGCGTTCAACACCATAGTGCCCTTAAAGATCATCACTGAGCAAAGGACCCTGGGACTAAACACCTCCCTCTCCAACTGGTTCCTGGACTTCATGACTGGCCGCCCCCAGGTGGTAAGGGTAGGTAGCAACACATCCACCATGCTGATCCTCAACATGGGGGCCCTCCAGGGGTGCGTGCTCAGTTCCCTCCTCTACTCCCTGTTCACTCATGACTGCACGGCCAGGCACGACTCCAAAACCATGATTAAGTTTGCTGATGACACAACAGTGGTAGGCCTGATCACCGACAGTGATGAGACAGCCTATAGGGAGGAGGTGAGAGACCTGGCCATGTGGTGCCAGGACAACAACCTCTCCCTCAACATGATCAAGACAAAGGAGATGATTGTGGACTACAGGAAAAGGAGGACAGAGCACACCCCCATTCTCATCGATGGGGCTGCAGTGGAACAGGTTGAGAGCTTCAAGTTCCTTGTTGTGTCCACATCACCAACAAACTAACATGGTCGAGCACACAAAGACAGTGAAGAGGGCACGACAAAACCTATTCCCCCTCAGGAAGGAGACTGAAAAGATTTGGCATGGGTCCTCAGATCCTCAAAGGTTTTATAGCTGCATCATCGTGCACCATCGTGCCTGGCATGGCAACTGCTCTGCCTCCGACCGCAAGGCACTACAGAGGGTAGTGCGTATGGCCCAGTACATCACCGGGGCCAAGCATCCTGCCATCCAGGACCTCTATAACAGGCGTATAACAGGCGTTCCTTCAGAGGAAGGCCCTAAGACTCCAGCCACCCTAGTCAAAAACTGTTCTCTCTGCTACCACACGGAAAGCGGTACCAGAGCGCCAAGTCTAGGTTCAACAGGCTTCTAAACAGCTTCTACCCCCAAGCCATAAGACTCCCGAACAGCCCGCACATTGACACATTGCCTCTGTACCGGTACCCACTGTGTATAGGCCGCTATTGTTATTCACTGCTGAACTTTAATTATTTGTCATTCTTATCTCTTAATTTTTTTTAGATTTTCTTTAAACTGCATTGTTGGTTAAGGGATTGTAAGTAAGCATTTCACTATAAGGTCTACACTTGTTGTATTCAGCACACTTGACAAATACAAATTGATTTGACTTGACATCAGTGTTAACACAATGTTCAGGCTACTGAACAACAGAGCCATACCATTCACTAGGAATACACTGGATAGAATGGACACAAGCAGTACACCCATATCTAGCTACTAGAAATACAATGAATAGAATGGATAATACCAGTCGAAGCGTTGTTAGAAGAATGACAGCCATATATGCCCATCACGGAACAGAGTTTCCCACAATTCTTGGTCCCTCATGGCCAAATCCCAAACCTCTCCCAGATATACTGCTTACTGTTCTCCATTACTTTCTACACCAGTGTCTACAGGTAGTGGATAGGGATAGGGTCTGGGTCTATGGGTCTATGAACATTCTCTCTCTCTCTCTCTGGGTTGAATTTACTATGGTGTTTGTACTCCACTGGTTGACATTTTCTTGTGGCAACAGGTCACAAATCTTGCTGCTGTGATGGCACACTGTGATATTTCACCCAGTAGATATATGAGTTTATCAAAATCGGGTTTGTTTTGTAATTCTTTGTGGATCTGTGTAATCTGAGGGAAATAAGTACCTCTAATATGGTCATAAATTGGGCAGGAGGTTAGGAAGTGCAGCTCAGTTTCCACCTCATTTTGTGGGCAGTGTGCACATAGCCTGTCTTCTCTTGAGAGCCAGGTCTGCCTACGGCAGCCTTTCTCAATAGCAAGGCTATGCTCACTGAGTCTGTGCATAGTCAAATCTTTCCTTAAGTTTGGGTCAGTCACAGTGGTCAGGTATTCTGCCGCTGTGTACTCTCTATTTAGGGCCTCTCTCTCTCACTCTCACTCTCACTCTCAAATAAAGAAGCCACCACACAGAGGGAGGAAATGAAAGATAGAGAGAGAGTCTATTTGCTCTCAAATCTCAATATTTGGTTGGGTCTTATTGTGTTGCTGTCCTGGGGCTCTGTGGGGTGTGTTTGTATTTGTGAACAGAGCCCAAGGACCAGCTTTCTTAGGGGACTCTTTTCCAGGTTCATCTCACTGTAGGTGACGGCTTTGTTATGGAAGGTTTTCTGAATCGCTTCCTTTTAGGTGGTTATAGAATTTAACGTCTCTCTTCTGAATTTTGATAATTAGCCTAATTCTGCTCTGTATGCATTATTTGGTGTTTTATGTTGTACAAAGAGGATATTTCTGCAGAATTCTACATGCAGAGTCTCATTTTGGTGTTTGTCCCATTTTGTGAATTCTTGTTTGATGAGTGGACCCCAGACCTCACAACCATAAAGGGCAATGGGTTCTATGACTGATTCAAGTATTTTTGCCAGATCCTAATTGGTACGTCAAATTGTATGTTCCTTTTGATGGCATAGAATTCCCTTCTTGCCTTGTTTCTCAGACAGTTCATAGCTTTGTGGAAGTTACCTATGGTGCTGATGTTTCGCCAATGTATGTATAGTTTTTTAGTGTGCTCTAGGGCACACATCTAGATATATCTAGATGGAATTTGTATTTGTGGTCCTGGCGACTGGACCTTTTTTGGAGCCCCATTATTTTGGTCTTACTGAGATTCACTGTCAGGGCCCAGGTCTGGCAGAATCTGTGCAGAAGATGCTGCTTTAGGCCCTCCTTGGTTGGTGACAGAAGCACCAGATCATCTCCAAACAGTACACATTTGACTTCAGATTCTATTAGGTTGAGGCCGTGTTGTGCAGACTTTCTAGTGCCCTCGCCAGTTCGTTGATATATATTTATTGAAGAGGGTGGGGCTTAAGCTGAATCCCTGTCTCACCCCACATGATGACTCCTTGCTGTCCCCAGTCCATCTGGCCATGCTGCTGCTCCAGTTTCAACTGTTCTGCCTGTGATTATTATTATTTGACCATGCTGGTCATTTATGAACATTTGAACATCTTGGCCATGTTCTGTTATAATCTCCACCCGGCACAGCCAGAAGAGGACTGGCCACCCCACATAGCCTGGTTCCTCTCTAGGTTTCTTCCTAGGTTTTGGCCTTTCTAGGGAGTTTTTCCTAGCCACCGTGCTTCAACACCTGCATTGCTTGCTATTTGGTGTTTTAGGCTGGGTTTCTGTACAGCACTTTGAGATATCAGCTGATGTACTAAGGGCTATATAAATACATTTGATTTGATTTGATTTGTGTACATGGATATGATTATGTCGTATGTTTTTCCCCCAACACCACTTTCCATCAATTTGTATAGCAGACCCTCATTTCAAATTGAGTCTAAGGCTTTTTGAAGTCAACAAAGCGTCAGAAGACTTTGCCTTTATTTGGTTGGTTTGTTTGTCATTTAGGGTGTGCAGGGTCTCTCTCTCTCTCTCTCTCTCTCTCTCTGTAATCAGTGTGAGTGAGTGAATGTATGGTGGCTTTGTGAGGTGAGCACCTCTTATGAAGTGCTTTACTCTGATGATCAGCCTGACTGACTGCTGCTTGAGTCACTGCCCTGGACCCTGTAACAAGTCCACCCCCCAACCTCAGATTTACTACCCCACCCCCCAAACAGTTCGCCCTTCACTGACACCACCTCCCTGGGTGTCGATGACGTGGCTGTCAACTAAAGGCAGCCCCCCGCACATCTTTGATTCAGAGGGGTTGGGTTAAATGCAGAAGACATATTTCAGTCACACTTGAGAAGGCCTGTGTTGGTCTCAAATGACTCACAATCAGTCAATCAGTTATTTCCCTCCTCCCCTCATATAAATAGGAAGTGTATTTCCAGGATTGAGGCCTTGCCCAAGATCCATCCATGTTCCTTTCCACTATTCCTCCTATCACCCACTACCCTTCTGAGCAAAGTTTTCACCCTCTCTCTTCGTGTCCACATTTCTCTCCTTTCCCATTTTAGCCTTTGAGAGCTTGGGACCATAAGATTCTATCTGTATTTTTGTCCAAATTGATTTATTGACATAGCCTTGTTCTGTTCAAAGTGCTTTACCTATATAGTACTCTTAAGAAGAAAAATAAATACAATGGAAAAATTGCTGACACCAATCAAACCAATGAGGGTTCGGAACTTTAATTGTCTCAGAATCATCTTTATGGCCCAAGCTCCCAAGCTCTCGCCCTATCTCTTCATCTTCCTTTATCTCCTTCCTCCTCCTTTTAGCTCCATCCCTATTTCTTCATCTTCCTTTATCTCCCTCCTCCTCTTTTTAGCTCCATCCCTATCTCTTCATCTTCCTTTATCTCCTTCCTCCTCCTTCTAGCTCCATTCCTATCTCTTCATCTTCCTTTATCTCCCTCCTCCTCTTTTTAGCTCCATTCCTATCTCTTCATCTTCCTTTATCTCCTTCCTCCTCCTTTTAGCTCCATCCCTATCTCTTCATCTTCCTTTATCTCCTTCCTCCTCCTTTTAGCTCCATCCCCATCTCTTCATCTTCCTTTATCTCCTTCCTCCTCCTTTTAGCTCCATCCCTATCTCTTCATCTTCCTTTATCTCCCTCCTCCTCCTTTTAGCTCCATCCCTATCTCACTTCCAGCCCTGTTGGTTTAGTTGTTTCTCAGTGAATATGTGGAAACTTCTGACATGCCCTGGTTCTGTTTCAAAACACATCACAGATAATACAGTTGAAGTCAGAAGTTACATACACCTTAGCCAAATACATTTAAACTCAGTTTTTCACAATTCCTGACATTTAATCCTAGTAAAAATTCCCTGTCTTAGGTCAGTTAGGATCAGCACTTTATTTTAAGAATGTGAAATGTCAGAATAATAGTAGAGAGAATGATTTATTTCAGCTTTTATTTCTTTCATCACATCCCAGTGGGTCAGAAGTTTACATACACTCAATTAGTATTTGGGTAGCATTGCCTTTAAATTGTTTAACTTGGTTCAAACATTTCGGGTACCCTTCCACAAGCTTCCCACAATAATTTGGGTGAATTTTGGCCCATTCCTCCTGACAGAGCTGGTGTATCTGAGTCAGGTTTGTAGGCCTCCTTGCTCAAGTACTGTTTTTTTTGGTGCTATTTCTTGTTTTTTTCACAATAAAAAATATTTTGCATTTTCAACGTGGCAGGCATGTTGTGCAAATCAAAGGATACAAACCCCACAAAAATCAATTTTAATTAAGGTTGTAAGGCAACAAAATAGGAAAAATGCCAAGGGGGTGAATACTTTCACAATCTTCTCAATATACAGTAATAGACAATCTTTGGTTTCCTTTTAAAGCTCCACAGGAAGTAACTACTCAACAGACTATAGAGGAAGAGTTGTAACCAGAAGTGGAATATGAGTTTTCTGGTAAGCTATCAATTAAAAAACGGAATAAGGAGAGAGGCACCTTCAACATATGGCACCTTCGATAAAGAGTTGGAAATTGTTTCGGTATAGACAGCGATACTCTGTGTCTCTCTGTATGGTCGATACAACATGTCACTTACACAACTGTTGCCTAGCACCCAGGCATCACCATGTGTGGTTACTTCCCCTTCATCTTTCAGAGGGACATAGTGATGTGATCTCTTTCTCTTTCAACATAGAAGGTCAAAGGAGTGAAAACAAGAGGGTGAGGGAACAAATTGTGAGTGGAAAAAGAAAAGAACAGAAAAGAACAGAGCAGAGACAGAGTTAAGTAAAGAGACAAACTGAAGGGGTGGTAATACACAGCAAATAAAATCAATCTGCCACAGTGATTAGTTTCCTTTTTTATCCCAAAAGCAGCCACTCAAATGTGTCAACAGACACACGTGCACACACTGTTTGTCCTCTTCTTCTTCACCTCCTCCTCCCTCCCTTCCTCCTTCTCTCTCTCCTCTCCCTCTCTCTCCTTTTGTCTCTCAGGTAGGATGATCCCCTCTCTCTCTCTCTCTCTCCCACACCCACTGTCTCTCTCTCTCTCTCTCTCTCCCACACCCACTGTCTCTCTCTCTCCCCCACACCCACTCTCTCTCTCTCTCTCTCTCTCTCTCTCTCTCTCTCTCCCACACCCACTGTCTCTCTCTCTCTCCCACACCCACTGTCTCTCTCTCTCTCTCTCCCACACCCACTCTCTCTCTCTCTCTCTCCCACACCCACTCTCTCTCTCTCTCTCTCTCTCTCTCTCTCTCTCCCACACCCACTCTCTCTCTCTCTCTCTCTCTCCCACACACACTGTCTCTCTCTCTCTCTCCCACACCCACTGTCTATCTCTCTCTCTCTCTCTCTCTCTCTCCCACACCCACTGTCTCTCTCTCTCTCTCTCACACACACTGTCTCTCTCTCTCTCTCTCTCTCTCTCTCTCTCTCTCTCTCCCACACCCACTGTCTCTCTCTCTCTCTCTCTCTCTCTCCCACACCCACTGTCTCTCTCTCTCTCTCTCACACCCACTGTCTCTCTCTCTCTCTCCCACACCCACTGTCTCTCTTTCTCTCTCTCTCCCACACCCACTGTCTCTCTCTCTCTCCCACACCCACTGTTTCTCTCTCTCTCTCCCACACCCACTGTCTCTCTCTCTCTCTCCCGCACCCACTGTCTCTCTCTCTCTCTCTCCCACACCCACTCTCTCTCTCTCTCTCTCTCTCTCCCACACCCACTCTCTCTCTCTCTCTCTCTCTCTCTCCCACATCCACTGTCTCTCGCTTTCTCTCTCCAACACCCACTGTCTCTCTCTCTCTCTCTCCCACACCCACTGTCTCTCTCTCTCTCTCTCCCACACGCACTGTCTCTCTCTCTCTCCCACACCCACTGTCTCTCTCTCTCTCTCTCTCTCTCTCTCCCACACCCACTGTCTCTCTCTCTCTCTCCCACACCCACTGTCTCTCTCTCTCTCTCTCTCCCACACGCACTGTCTCTCTCTCTCTCTCTCCCACACCCAGTGTCTCTCTCTCTCTCTCTCTCTCTCCCACACCCACTGTCTCTCTCTCTCCCACACCCACTGTCTCTCTCTCTCTCTCCCACACCCACTGTCTCTCTCTCTCTCCCTCTCTTTTTCTTTTTTTTCTCCCGCTGTGACACTCTGGGTTATTGACTCCTATCCTGCCGGATATGAAGTGGTTTATTTATACCACTCACACCTTGTTGTGTGATGTTCTGTGGTAATGCCTCTAACCTGTCTCTCCCCCAACCTGCTGCCTTCTCACTGTCTTCCCACCTCTGGATTTATTACCCACAATTCCACCCGTGTTCTCCCGCCCCATCCCCACCTTCTCTAATTTGAGTCTTCCAGGAATAACCCTGACTTGAAGCCAAATGTTGCAGCATTTTATGAGATGAAAAACAGGGTGTGTTTGTCCTTTTCTCGGCTTGTTTCTGACTCTATGTCGTCCAAGACACAGTTTGTTTGCTGAAAACATTTCCGGCGCAGTGTGGAGAGGACAGTGTCATGTTGGTTCATTTTCTCATTTTCTGAAGACACTAGTAACCTTTGCATTTGATTCATTTTCCATAGTGTCTCATGCTAAACGCTGGGTAACCTTTGCCGAAACCACAAACAAACATTTAGAAACGGATGGCTGAGTTTATTATCTAACAAACGTCTCCTCCAACCTTTTCAAGTTCAAACAGACAAAGAGTTTACATCCTTTCTCCTACCCTTTTTGTCTCTCCCTCCTTCCCGCTCTCGTTCTTTCTCCGTCTCACTCTCTCTCCAGCTGTCTCTGTTTTTCTCTGACACAAGCATACATTTGAAAGCACCCACACAAGCAGCATCATCTACTGTCTGCATTATAATTCGGTATGCATGATACGATTCACCACTATTGTTACACCAGACACCTACAGTAACATTGGTCCTCTAACACAGCTGATGACATTGTCTCCATAAAACGCAATGGTCTGTGTGTGTATGGCCTGTATGAATATATGTGTGGTTTTACTGTGTGTGATGGTGTTGTTGTTGTGTGTGTATATGTGTCGGTGTGCACGCGTGTGTGTGAGAAGTTCTCTCCTTTGCGTCGTCCTCCTTCTCCTCGCTAAACTGTGACTCAAACTCAGTCAGGGCTGAGCAGGTGACCCAGAATGAAGAGGAAACAGAGATGAAGGGAAAGAAGCGAGGGAGCGAGAGAACGCAGAGAAGAGAGAGTGGCTGATATTTATAGATATGAGGATAATGATGGTAACTGCACAGAGGGAGCGTGAACATCAAGAACTGAAGAGCAGAGGAGAGAGAATCAGAGTGTGTGTGTGTCTGTGTGTGCGTGTGCGGGTGTGTGTGTGTGTGTGTGTGACGATGTTCGTCTGAGGTGTGGACCAAAGCGCAGTGTGGTAAGTGTTCATGTTATTTCTATTTTTATTTAAACTGAACACAAAACAAAATAATAAAGAGAATGAACGAAAACAAAACAGACCTGTCAGGTTCAGAAACACAAAACAGAAAACAACTACCCACCAAACCCATGTGGGCAAGAGCTACCTAAGTATGGTTCTCAATCAGAGACAACAACAGACAGCTGTCCCTGATTGAGAACCATAACCGGCCAAAAACAAAGAAATACAAAAACATAGAAAAAAGAGCATAGAACGCCCACCCTAGTCACACCCTGGCCTACCCAAAATGGAGAATAAAAAACCTCTCTATGGCCAGGGCGTGACAGTGTGTGTGTAAGAGAGAGAAAGCCCCCCCATCCCTCTTCAAACCAACAGACACCTCTACTGCAGCAGTCTCTGTCCTGCATAAGTCTCTCAGCCCTCTGACTTCTGCTAATCCATCAATTCTTTCTATTTTTACTCTGTGCATCCCTCCCTTTCTCTGCTCTCCTCTGGTGCTCTGACCACGTAAACACTCTATGTTTATCTGTTCAGCCATTGTTGCTGTAAGCACTAGCAGAGAATTGGAGAGGTGCAGGGCGGTGCTGGTGCTTAAGACCATAACACTGATGTAGAATCTGGAATGGAGTGTTTAAGAGGTTGTTTTACCACAGGATATTTTGACTGACCTACCTGTCGTTATATTATCACCAAACATAATGTTAAAATATATAGGTGAAATTCCTACATAAGTCTCCCATCAGGTTTGTGTTCACGCTCACCCTCTCCCTCCCCACACCCCTCTCTGCATTTCCCTCTCCCTCACCTCTCCCCCTCTATCCATTTCTATTCCTCTCTTCATCTCTTCCTCTCTTTCTCCACTGCCTCTCCTTCTACGTCTCCTCCCCCCTCTCCTCCTTTCCTCATTTCCCTTCCCCTCCTCCTCTGTTCCTCTCATTCTCCTCCCCCTCTCCTTCTCTCCATTCTCAGCCGTGTCTATCCCCTCAGGTTGTCAGGCAAACTAAAGCAGTAATGGTAGCAGGTCTGCTGACACTGTGTTCCATCCTTCAGACCCACACTGTCACCTGCCTCATTAGTACACAGCTGGGAGGAGAGGGAGGCAGGGATGAGGGATCCCACAGCACACACACACACTGGAGCATGAACACACACACGCAGGGAAGCCCGGACACACACACACACACACACACACACACACACACACACACACACACACACACACACACACACACACACACACACACACACACACACACACACACACACACACACAAAGTGCAGGAACAGTGAAGAAGTGGGGAAGAGCTTTTTCTAGGGCAGTGCTATGAATGTGAGTGTGTTCACCACAGGAGAGATATTTTACCCAAAGGAACAACTCGTTCCACACAGAGGGTTTAGATTTTTCTCTCATCTGACAGAAGTGACTTATGGAGAGTGTGTGTGCCGTTTGATGGAGGCCTCTGCCCCCTTTAGAGGAAGCTGCCTGTGTTCAGCCATGCCCTTTAATACCAGGACACAGACAAGCCACAGTGACACAGCACCACAAACCTTGATCCCACTCTCTCTCAGGTCTCTGCCTAACACATCCACAATACACAATGGAACTCCTGCTGTACTACAAAATACAGAACGTACTGTTACGTTTTGATCTGAGGTGGATCTGCAACAGTATTTGAAAATAACCAAACAATCAAACAACCAACTAACCCTTCCCTCACAGGAAGGAGAGGATGTGTCTGTTTCGTGTTATTTTCCTACAGCTGAAAGTGAAACAGCGATGCTAATCAATCCCACATTGGAGGTTTGAAACAAATCTTCAAGGACCCAGAGAAGTTGAGAGATCTTTCAGCAAACGTGGAGAACATAACTGTTAAGGCATGGAACATAACGGATGTGTGCACGCGTGTACGCGGGAGCACGCACACACACACACACAAACACACGCACACACACACACACAATCTCTCGCTGGTCCCAGCAGCAATACTACAGTCTTTCTGCTCTGCGTTTTCAAGGCCTGGGTGATGCACAGCGAGAGAATCTCCAATGTCACTTCACAAGAAGCGACGTCGTTACAACCCAAAATCCTGCCGGAACCTTCTAGCAAAACCTCTCAGCCTCCAAACAGGCCTTTTTCTCCTCAAGGCTTTTAGAAACCCACTGAGAGGGTATGAAGAAGAAAAGAGAGAGACAATGAAAAAGACAGAGAGTGAAAAAGAGAGAGAGAGGTAGATGAGAGAGAGAAATGGAGAGAGCTTGGTTTCGCAAGACCGCAGGATCAAGCTCTGACCACAGCCCAGTTATTAGGGCAGATTGCTCAACAGAGATGAACTAACACACGAGACCCAAACACTTAGAACGACATCTTCTTGACAGCACCAACATGCTGAGATCTTCTGAAATATTACTGGATCATTCCGTATACTGGACACGGTACTTCTTTCAAAACAAGTAAAAAAAAATTGAAAAATAGAGTTATGTGAGTAATAAGGTTGTCGTACGTTAGCAAAATAAGCCTTTAGCTGTCCATTGCTCAACACTTGATACAGAGAACAAACAGCTCACACAAACACATTCATATACCTAACATACTTCGCAAGGCCTATCACTGTTATAACACTGGAAACAGAACAATTCATCCTAGGCACCACACATTGCCGTTCAGTAAAAGAGGAAAGGACTGAGACAGTGAGAATAATGAGGAGAATAATAGTGCTTTATTTGAGTAAACAAACTGAAGCACAGGTCAGGGGGTGTCAGCATGTGTGGGAGGAGAGACAGGTGGAAACAATGTTCTGTACACAGGTTGAAGAGTTCTCTGTACAAGAGAGAGATGGAGAGATAGACAGAGAGATGGAGATAGAGGGAGAGAGAGAGAGAGGGATAGAGGGAGAGGGGGAGATAGATGGGGAGAGATATGGAGAGAGATATGGAGAGAGGGGGGAGAGGGGGAGATATATGGAGAGAGGGGGAGAGAGATGAAGGGATAGAGGGAGAAAGAGAGGAAGTAGGATGAAGAGAGAGAAGAGCAGCGTCAGAGAGTTGGTGGATGATAGCAGAAAGCACAGACTTCACTGTGTCCTCAACACAGACACACGGGGCAGGCCCACACACACACACACACACACACACACACACACACACACACACACACACACACACACACACACACACACACACACACACACACACACACACACACACACACACACACACACAGACACACACCCCATGCCAAAGTATGACGGGCCGGTGGTGGCATGGCATGCCAGAAAGGAATCTTCCTAGTCGGGCAGAACCCCAAAAAGACCTAGAGCTCTGGGCATGTTGGTCCCCAGCCAAGCCCAGCTGGTGGCAGGACCAGGAGGGGAGAGGGAAGGAGGAGAGGGGCGTAATGGAGAGAGAAAAAAGTGGTAGAGGAAGGATGGGACACTGGTGATGAGAGATGTATTAAGTATTAAGAGAGAGAAGGGAGAGAGAGAGAAGGAGAGAGGGAGGAAGAGAGAGAATGAGAGGGAGAGAGAGAATGAGAGGGAGAGAGAGAGAATGAGAGGGAGAGAGAGAATGAGAGGGAGAAAGAGAATGAGAGGGAGAAAGAGAATGAGAGGGAGAGAGAGAGAATGAGAGGGAGAGAGAGAGAATGAGAGGGAGAGGGAGAGAGAGAGAGAGAATGAGAGAGAGAGAGAATGAGAGGGAGAGAGAGAGAATAAGAGGGATAGAGAGAGAATGAGAGGGAGAGAGAGAGAATGAGAGGGAGAGAGAGAGAGAATGAGAGGGAGAGAGAGAGAATGAGAGGGAGAGAGAGAATGAGAGGGAGAGAGAGAGAGAGAATGAGAGGGAGAGAGAGAATGAGAGGGAGGGAGAGAGAGAGAATGAGAGGGAGGGAGAGAGAGAATGAGAGGGAGAGGGAGAGAGAGAGAGAATGAGAGGGAGAGAGAGAATGAGAAGGAGAGAGAGAGAGAATGAGGGGGAGAGAGAGAGAGAATGAGAGAGAGAGAGAGAATGAGAGGGAGAGAGAGAGAGAGAAAATGAGAGGAAGAGAGAGAGAGAATGAGAGGGAGAGAGAGAGAAAGAGAGAGAGAGAATGAGAGGAAGAGAGAGAGAATAAGAGGGAGAGAGAGAGAATGAGAGGAAGAGAGAATGAGAGAATGAGATAGAGAGAGAGAATGCGAGGGAGAGAGAGAATGAGGGTGAGAGAGAGAGAATGAGAGGGAGAGAGAGAGAGAGAGAGAGAGAGAGAGAGAGAGAGAGAGAATGACAGGGAGAGAGAGAATGAGAGGGAGGGAGAGAGAGAGAGAATGAGAGGGAGAGAGAGAGAGAGAATGAGAGGGAGAGAGAGAATGAGAGGGAGAGAGAGAGAATGAGAGTGAGAGAGAGAGATGGTGCAAAATAAAGCTGCCCTCTTTCTAGAGCCAAGAGTCCTCTGGGGAAAGGGAGTGCTACTCTGAGAGGTGGGAGGGGAGGGGAAAGCTGCGGGAAAGTAGGACATTGAGGACAACCATAAATCTCCCCGGAAATAAGCCAATGCCCTGTTGATCTAGATGTCCAGCTGACTATCTGTTCTCAGAACATTCCTGATGGGCTCTTTACGGTTAGTCAACATTCCTTAAAGGTCCATGTCCAGATTACAGTGAGGTACAATACAATGACACATTCAGAGACACAAACAGATTAAGAGAAGTGGATTGACACAGAGACAGAGACAGAGACAGAGACAGAGACAGAGACAGACATACACAGACACAGAAACAGAAACAGACACAGGCACAGACACAGACACACAGACACAGTCACAGAAACAGACACAAACACAGAGACAGATGGAGACAGAGACAAAGACAGACACAGGGTCAGAGACAGACACAGGAACAGAGACAGACACAGGGACAGACACAGGAACAGACACAGAGACAGACACAGAGACAGACACAGAGACAGACACAAAGACACAAAGACAGAGAAAGATCCAATGATACAGATGAAGACAGCTTGGCTGTCGAAACGTTGGTATTAAATTTTTTGCATCTGAGCTCCAAGAGTGTGCGGCTTTCTTTTATTTTCAAGTTTCTACTCCGCTAGCCAGAACCTCGTCTTAATAGGTGTGCGTTTCTTTTTCTTCTTACAGATGTGTCTACAGACAGACGGACGGACGGGCGGACGGATAGCCAGACAAACACAGACAGAGGCACACTCAGACTGTGTAAACAATGCTCTCTCTCCTCATCTCTCAGCCCTCTGACGGACAGGGTCAGAGGTGAGGCGCCACCCGGCCGTCCCAGTGTGTGGAATGTACTGTATGCGTGTGTGTGTGTGTGATTGTGTGTGAGACATGTGATCTTCGGCCCCTGCGCGAGAACATAGGGACACAGACATAGGCGCTGCTCAGGACTCAGCTCCATACTAGGGGCCCGGCCCACACGGCTAAATGCTTTCATTGTCCTCTGGAATATGAATATGGGCCACAGAGTTAGAAATATGACCTGTCCTAGAGACTTCAGAGAGAGAGAGAGAGAGGAGCACCCACTGACGCACACACACAAACACACACAGTAATACTACAGACACAGACATCTACAGGCAGTGTAGAGCAGAGCTCCCTCTCAGCCCATTATCCTGCCAGAACCAGGCCATCTGACCATCATGTGATTAATGGGCAGTACAGAAGGGCATAGCCAGCGCTGCTAGGGGTCAGAGTTCTGCTGTGTCTGGGTTCAGAAGTCAGGGCTATGTGGGGCAGCAACACTGCAGCACTGTAGCCCACAGACCCTCATGAATAGAACATCAGCTATGGAGGGAGGGATGGAGAGCAGGATGCAGGGATGGAGAGGAAAACAAAAGGGCAAGATTGCATCTGAAAAAGAGAAGGAGAGAGAGGGGGAACGAGGGAGTGAGGCGAGGAGAGAGAGGGGGAACGAGGGAGTGAGGCGAGGAGAGAGAGGGGGAACGAGGGAGTGAGGCGAGGAGAGAGAGGGGGAACGAGGGAGTGAGGCGGGGAGAGAGAGGGGGAACGAGGGAGTGAGGCGAGGAGAGAGAGGGGGAACGAGGGAGTGAGGCGAGGAGAGAGAGGGGGAACGAGGGAGTGAGGCGGGAGAGAGAGGGGGAACGAGGGAGTGAGGCGAGGAGAGAGAGGGGGAACGAGGGAGTGAGGCGAGGAGAAAGAGGGGGAACGAGGGAGTGAGGCGAGGAGAGAGAGGGGGAACGAGGGAGTGAGGCGAGGAGAAAGAGGGGGAACGAGGGAGGAGGCGAGGAGAGAGGGGGAACGAGGGAGTGAGGCGAGGAGAGAGAGGGGGAACGAGGGAGTGAGGCGAGGAGAGAGAGGGGGAACGAGGGAGTGAGGCGAGGAGAGAGAGGGGGAACGAGGGAGTGAGGCGAGGAGAGAGAGGGGGAACGAGGGAGTGAGGCGAGGAGAAAGAGGGTCCTGTGAGGCTGGACAAAGAGGGCCTTTATGTGGTGAGGGTTAAATGGGCGTTTTTTTCATGGATTTCCCTACACACTGAGAAGAGCCGGCAAGATGTGTATGTATGTGTGTGAATTTTTCTGCCCTACTTTCTCTCCCTCTCTTTCACCCTCTGCTAGTGCTGAGCGATTAACCAAAATGTTGGATATTTAAAACAACTAATTGACCATTTCCTTCAGATTTTTTTTTCTGTGAGAGCAGTGCACAGTTTCTCTAGAGATAAATCAGATCAGGCTTGAACTGCGTGGCGTTGTAGGGAGTTGTAGTTTCCAACAGGCCAATACTATACATAGGTTAGTGCAGAAAACTTGTTTATTAACTACAATGACCACAATCCATTGCGCCAACTTGTCCATCCTGAGTTGGAGAGAAGAGAGGAGAACGTGATCGAGAGGGACAGAGAGCAGTTGCTGAATGAAGTATATCTACCTGAAAATACATTATGCCTTATTTACGTTGAAGAACTACTAAAATAGGGATTTATCTGACAGCAAAGGTAGCAGCTCTAGAGATGAGATGATGACTGGTAATGAAACAATAAAGTAATTGGATAGGCCTAAAACAAATGTAATATATATAACAACTGAAATATTTTATTCAAGTAAATGAATATGAATAACTGATGGTTAATAAGTGTTAAGCAGTAAGGGGCCATCATGGGACTTTTAATAATAGTTTTATTCTGTGTTACAGCATTCAACCCACATAACGCATAGTGCATTTAATGT
>NC_088238.1:25684111-25794111 GCF_036934945.1 Oncorhynchus masou masou
TAGTGGTTAGTTATAGTAGAGCAGCTAGATAATAGTGGTGGTTAATTATAGTGGAGCAGCTAGATAATAGTGGTGGTTAGTTATGGTAGAGAAGCTAGATAGTAGTGGTGGTTAGTTATAGTGGAACAGCTAGATAATAGTGGTGGTTAGGTTACTGTTATAGTAGAGAAGCTAGATTATAGTAGTGGTTAGTTATAGTAGAGCAGCTAGATAATAGTGGTGGTTAATTATAGTAGAGAAGCTAGATAATAGTGGTAGTTAGTTATAGTAGAGCAGCTCAATAATAGTAGTGGTTAGTTATAGTAGAGCAGCTAGATAATAGTGGTGGTTAGTTATAGTAGAGAAGCTAGATAATAGTGGTGGTTGGTTATAGTAGAGCAGTTAGATAATAGTGGTGGTTAGTTATAGTAGAGCAGCTAGATTATAGTGGTGGCTAGTCATAGTGGAGCAGCTAGATAATAGAGGTGGTTAGTTATAGTAGAGCAGCTCAATAATAGTAGTGGTTAGTTATAGTAGAGCAGCTAGATAATAGTGGTGGTTAGTTATAGTAGAGAAGCTAGATAATAGTGGTGGTTGGTTATAGTAGAGCAGTTAGATAATAGTGGTGGTTAGTTATAGTAGAGCAGCTAGATTATAGTGGTGGCTAGTCATAGTGGAGCAGCTAGATAATAGAGGTGGTTAGTTATAGTAGAGCAGCTAGATAATAGTGGTGATTAGTTATAGTAGAGCAGCTAGATAATAGTGGTGGTTAGTTATAGTAGAGCAGCTAGATAATAGTGGTGGTTAGTTATAGTAGAGCAGCTAGATAATAGTGGTGGTTAGTTATAGTAGAGCAGCTAGATAACAGTGGTGGTTAGTTATAGTTGAGCAGCTAGATAACAGTGGTGGTTAGTTATAGTAGAGCAGCTAGATAATAGTGGTGGTTAGTTATAGTAGAGCAGCTCGATAATAGTGGTGGTTAGTTATAACGGTGGAGTTAAGTGTCTGCTGGTTATCATCCCTACCTGGTACTTAATTGGTGCTACGGGGCTCAGTTGGTAGAGAATGGTGCTTGCAATGCCAGGGTTGTGGGTTCAGTTGCCACTGGGGCCACCCATATAGTATGCATGTATGCATGTAAGCAACTTCAGATAAAATCATTTCTGTTTAGTTTGCAATGACATGCCAAAGATTCTTCAAACCTGGTTTTCTATACTCCCAGATCAGACACTGCAGCCCCCAAGGACTAAAGAGTTATCAAATCTTGAGTTGAAGACACTTTTGAGTAGGGTTGCAAAGGCAGGGTATATAACTGGAAACCTTTTAAGTTTACCAGAAAACCTCCAGAATTTTTGTGTCTTTCAATGATTTTATGTAATGATCAAAAGACATCTAGTGGCCCTTTTCAGTACTTCAGATTATCACACATATCTGTCATCATTTCTGGCCCTTTGTGTGGCCTTATTACATGTTAAATATATGAAAAAAAAACAAGATTTAAAAAAAGGACAAAGCTGTAAAACATTACCCTAATATAAACCATCAACTTAGTGAACCCCATTGTTGTTTAATGTGTGATCCTTCATATATTTATTTACACAGTCAATAGTTGGAATTTGTTGCAGAGTTAATAAAAAATTATGCAATTGTTGATTAGATGCTTTTATTATTAGTTAGGACATTTCTCTTGAACCATATGGTCTATCTACTAGAATCTCTTAGACAATATGGACACAGATATAATACATTAATACTATAAGTATAAATTACCCAAGTTATGATAGATTGTCATACATTTTCTATTAATTGCCAAAATTACTGAAGATTCCGGTGACTTTGGTAAATTACTGGTAGCTTTACTGATACGTGTGGAGTGGTTGTTTAGTTTCATAAGAGGCTGATTGTCATTGACTGTACAAACTGAATAGAGACTGAATGTGATGTAGAGTCCCATTCTCTTGGTATCATACATTCCAATAAAGCCCATTGATGAAGAGGATATTGTGTGGAAACATGGTTTGTGAATAGGGAGTAGATTGATAGCATTCCTATCTGAAGATGACATACCGCCAACAGATGTCTACTTATGAGATGTTCTACTTGACTCTCACACAGTAAATCTGAATAGACGTCTCATTTTTGGGGTTGAGCAATTTCTTCATTGTAGTGATGTGTCCTCTCAAAGGGAGGAGGGAGGAGAATGGTGTTCTCACACACCATGTGTGTGTGTGTGTGTGTGTGTGTGTGTGTGTGTGTGTGTGTGTGTGTGTGTGTGTGTGTGTGTGTGTGTGTGTGTGTGTGTGTGTGTGTGTGTGTGTGTGTGTGTGTGTGTGTGTGTGTGTGTGTGTGTGTGTGTGCACATGACTGTGTGTGTGTGTGCGAGAGAGAGAGCTCCCTGTCTCCTAACCCCAGGGATATTACCTCCTCAGCGTACACCTCTCTCATGAACCATGAATAAAGAACAGCCGTATGCATCTCTGTTCTCTCTGCTGGAATGGTATTGATGATAAGCTGTTGTTCCCACGCATCTGTCCTTAGAGAGAGAGAGAGGGAAAAGATAGGGAGAGATTGTGTGTGTGTGTTAGTGTGTGGGGGGGGGGGGCAAAAGGACCCCATCCCACCCACGTATGTCACTCAAACTATGACAGACTGACAGAGAATAAAATCCTCTCAGCAGAACATCGCATTTGATCTGGATAACCAATCATAACGATATCTGCCTAGAGACTATGTACTGTATACGTATGCCTCAGCAGCACCAATGAAGATACAGTATATCACTGTGGGGGAAAAGGAACTTCAGTCCATTCCTGTTGAAACCAATGGAGATACAGTATATCACTGTGGGGGAAAAGGAACCTCAGTCCATTCCTGTTGAAACCAATGGAGATACAGTATATCACTGTGGGGGAAAAGGAACCTCAGTCCATTCCTGTTGAAACCAATGGAGATACAGTATATCACTGTGGGGGAAAAGGAACCTCAGTCCATTCCTGTTGAAACCAATGGAGATACAGTATATCACTGTGGGGGAAAAGGAACTTCAGTCCATTCCTGTTGGTACCAATGGAGATACAGTATATCACTGTGGGGGAAAAGGAACCTCAGTCCATTCCTGTTGAAACCAATGGAGATACAGTATATCACTGTGGGGGAAAAGGAACCTCAGTCCATTCCTGTTGAAACCAATGGAGATACAGTATATCACTGTGGGGGAAAAGGAACCTCAGTCCATTCCTGTTGAAACCAATGGAGATACAGTATATCACTGTGGGGGAAAAGGAACCTCAGTCCATTCCTGTTGGTACCAATGGAGATACAGTATATCACTGTGGGGAAAAGGAACCTCAGTCCATTCCTGTTGGTACCAATGGAGATACAGTATATCACTGTGGGGGAAAAGGAACCTCAGTCCATTCCTGTTGAAACCAATGGAGATACAGTATATCACTGTGGGGGAAAAGGAAAGTCCATTCCTGTTGAACCAGTATATCACTGTGGGGAAAAGGAACAGTCCATTCCTGTTGGTACCAATGGAGATACAGTATATCACTGTGGGGAAAAGGAACCTCAGTCCATTCCTGTTGGTACCAATGGAGATACAGTATATCACTGTGGGGGAAAAGGAACCTCAGTCCATTCCTGTTGAAACCAATGGAGATACAGTATATCACTGTGGGGGATAAGGAACCTCAGTCCATTCCTGTTGAAACCAATGGAGATACAGTATATCACTGTGGGAAAAGGAACCTCAGTCCATTCCTGTTGGTAAAGGAACCTCAGTCCATTCCTGTTGAAACCAATGGAGATACAGTATATCACTGTGGGGGAAAAGGAACCTCAGTCCATTCCTGTTGAAACCAATGGAGATACAGTATATCACTGTGGGGAAAAGGAACCTCAGTCCATTCCTGTTGGTACCAATGGAGATACAGTATATCACTGTGGGGGAAAAGGAACCTCAGTCCATTCCTGTTGAAACCAATGGAGATACAGTATATCACTGTGGGGGATAAGGAACCTCAGTCCATTCCTGTTGGTACCAATGGAGATACAGTATATCACTGTGGGGGAAAAGGAACCTCAGTCCATTCCTGTTGAAACCAATGGAGATACAGTATATCACTGTGGGGGAAAAGGAACCTCAGTCCATTCCTGTTGAAACCAATGGAGATACAGTATATCACTGTGGGGGAAAAGGAACCTCAGTCCATTCCTGTTGAAACCAATGGAGATACAGTATATCACTGTGGGGGAAAAGGAAAAGGAACCTCAGTCCATTCCTGTTGAAACCAATGGAGATACAGTATATCACTGTGGGGGATAAGGAACCTCAGTCCATTCCTGTTGAAACCAATGGAGATACAGTATATCACTGTGGGGGATAAGGAACCTCAGTCCATTCCTGTTGGTACCAATGGAGATACAGTATATCACTGTGGGGAAAAGGAACCTCAGTCCATTCCTGTTGAAACCAATGAGGATGGATGGGACTAAAATTAGGTTAGATAAGGTAGGATATAGGTTTTGATTGATGCAGGGATTAGGCTGGGGCAAGTTTAGTGTTTTGATGGTGGTTGTGGATGAGGTTTGGGATAGTCTACCAAAATATTCACAGATTTGTGAGGCGTGATTCATTCCCTTCAGGCCAGGCCCTCCCCATCCCAACACCTCAACAATAAGTGGATAAATAGGAAAGACCACAGCACCACACAACTCATATTGTGCCATGTATAGGCTACAGACTGTACATGACCTGCTCAAGATCTATTTCCTGGATGGAGAATGGGTAAACATTGCCACTTACACACGGCTATGGCAGCTCAGCTGATAAACAACGCGGTGGAACGCATTCAGAGTTTGCCAAGTCCACACGCACACACACACACACACAAATATGGCAGGTAAAAGTGCGGACTGTAGTTCACACACCAGCTGTTTACAACAAAGAGTAACAACAAAGTTACTCTGACAAAAAAAACGAAAACTATGAAACCCCATATGGTTTCTCTATCCCTTAGTGTCAATATATTTCTCCCTACTTTCCTTCATCTCTCTCTCTCCCTTCTCTCTCCCTCCCCATTTTCTCTCCCTCCCTCTCTGTCCCCCTTCCCTCTCCTCTCTCTTAGCCTCTCTCTCCCTCCTTCTCTCTCTCCTCTCCTCTAAACAGTGTGCCGTATGGCCCTGGCGGAGGATGATAGATAATTCTACAAGCTGACTATAACGCTCATTAAACACAAATCTACCGCCATAGCAAAATAGTGTTTCAGATGTGTCAGTCAGTCTGTGGCGATGCGGAGAGCACCTCGGTGAGTCTCATTCTATTTTCTCTTTGATATTGCGGGACGTCAATCAACGCCTTGGCCACCATTCAAACCTTTAGTTTGATGAGTATAGTTCTGGAGTGGGGATGCTGTAAGAACAATGGGTTTCAAGCTATTTACAGACAGACAACCATGTAATGATCACTTTACAATGATATGGATAGATACAGGTCTGGAACTGACCCAAAAGTTTTTTTTGTTTTCTTTTCAGCACATCTTTGCTCAAATCAATGTTGCAGTGTTTATGTGAGGCTTTGCAAGGCCCATCAATTCATAGAGTACTGTGGATGTTAGTCATAGTTTTGGTTGATACTGTAATTAGTCACTGTTGAGTGAAGACTCATTTAAATGCAGTAAGATGTAAACTATTCTGAGCGCATGTGAAAACCTGTTTTAAGAAATGAGACACATTGCCATTTGCAGGCAAGTGGGACATGCAGGCTGCTCGCTCGCACGCACGCACACACTCTCTCTCACTCTCTCTCTCACACACACACACACACACACACACACACACACACACACACACACACACACACACACACACACACACACACACACACACACACACACACACACACACACACACACACACACACACACACACACACACACACACGTGCGTCTGTTTAACATGTCAATTCTATCTCCTGTTAGGGCCTATAAATATGTCATACTATAATGTCAGACTAATTTGGTTTCTTTTTCTATGAGTTATCATTTCCATACTATAGATATCATTCATTGTTTATTTCAAATTGCTTATTTGTATTGCCAAAGGTTTAAGGCAGTTTCTTGTTATCTGTTTAAGTGCTTTTATTCTCAGAATTCTGAAGAGGTACTTATCAGAGTGGAGGACTAGCGCATGAGGGGTTCTTCCCAAGAGTATCTGTTCTGGATTTAGAGAAAGTGAGCATTTGAACATATCATCCAATACTTTGTATACTTCGGTCCAGAAATGATTAACCTTTAAGGACTGAGCATGAGCTCTCCCCATGTTTACGCCAGCAACTTGGTGCGATGTTGATTGTATTAAAGGATTTAGTAAAAATCTTGACTGAATTGTCTAAGAGTATTCTCTCCAGAGTAGAGAGTTGGTTGTCTTGGACGTGTTTCTAGATATGTCCGCCCAGTCCTCTTGGGTTATTACAATTTGCAGCTTGTCCTCCCAATTTGTTACCACTATAATACACTCATCTTTTGTTTCTTCTCCGATAGTTCTGTATATGTGCCCTGAATATCCTTGGCAATTACCTTGATATATGTCTTCGCTATGCATCTAATTAAAAGGATGTATATCACAAAGCGTTTAATTAGGTCTCTCTGAGAGCTTCTTACTTGTCAATAACTGTACAGGTGAGAGTTCTAGAGGTTGTACTTATTTTGTACCAGCCCCTTGTCTGTTAACATCTAATAAAACGCGGTCAGTCCTTTTTCAGCCCATCATTTAAATGTATCATCAGTTTTACATGGCTTAAAGTCACCCTCCACTACATTTTCTCGCATGTAGATCAGGTCTGTTTGGAGGCATTGTGTTTCAGTGATCTTTGTCCAGACCTTTATAGTGTTATTTATACAGGTATTTTCTACCTTCCTAGTTTGTGTATTGATTGTCTTCATAAATATATTGTCCTGGTTTTTCCATTTGTTGGATTTCTATCTGTCTCCATTTAGCTGTTGATGCCGGGTTCATCCATACAACAATAGATTTTCGTTGGGTGGCTTTGTAATAATTCATTAGGTTTGGTAGTTTGCATTGTTTGATTGTTTTATGTTTGACACTGGACTTTCTTCCTACCCAAATACATGTACTCAGGAGTCTGACCTATTGTTTCAAAGTGTTTGGATTAATAGTTATTGGTAGATTCTGGAACAGGAATACAGATCTTGGGAGGAAATTCATTTTAATAATTTCAATTCTTCCTGTTATTGTAACTAATATCCAAATCAAATCAAATCAACATTTTGTGGTCACATACATATGGTTAGCAGATGTTAATGCGAGTGTAGCGAAATGCTTGTGCTTCTAGTTCCGACAGTGCAGTAATATCTAACAAGTAATCTAACAATTTCACAAGAACTACCTTATATACACATGTGTTAAGGGATGAATACATATAAATATATGAATGGACAATGGCCGAACGGCATAGGCAAGAGGCAGTAGATTGTATAGAGTACAGTATATACATATGAGATGAGTAATGTAGGGTATGTAAACATTATATAAAGTGGCATTGTTTAAAGTGACTAGTGATACATTTATTACATCCAATTTGTAATTATTAAAGTAGCTAGAGATTTGAGTCAGTATGTTGGCAGCAGCCATTTAATGTTAGTGATGGCTGTTTGATCGCCTTGAGATAGAAGCTGTTTTTTAGTCTCTCCGTCCCAGCTTTGATGCACCTGTACTGAACTCGCCTTCTGGATGATAGCGGGGTAAACAGGCAGTGGCTGGGGTGGTTGTTGTCCTTGATAATCTTTTTGGCCTTCCTGTGACATCGGGTGGTGTAGGTGTCCTGGAGGGCAGGTAGTTTGCTCCCGGTGAGCAGTGGCCATATCAGGTGGTGATACAGCCCAACAGGATGCTCTCGATTGTGCACCTGTAAAAGTTTGTGAGTGTTTTTGGTGACAAGCCAAATTTCTTCAGCCTCCTGAGGTTGAAGAGGCGCTATTGCGCCTTCAGAAAGTCCGTCAGAAAGTCCAGGACCCAGTTGCACAGGGCGAGGTCCAGACCCAGGGTTCCCGAGCTTAATGACGAGTTTGGAGGGTACTATGGTGTTAAATGCTGAGCTGTAATCGATGAACAGAATTCTTACATAGGCATTCCTCTTGTCCAGATGGGTTAGGGCAGTGTGCAGTGTGATTGCGTAGTTTGTGGACCTATTTGGGGCGGGAAGCAAATTGGAGTGGGTCTAAGGTGTCAGATAGGGTGGATGTGATATGATCCTTGACTAGTCTCTCAAAGCACTTCATGATGACAGAAGTGAGTGCTACGGGGCAATAGTCATTTAGCTCAGTTACCTTAGCTTTCTTGGGGACAGGAACGATGGTGGCGCTCTTGAGGCATGTGGGAACAGCAGACTGGGATAGGGATTGATTGAATATGTCCGTAAACACACCAGCCAGCTGGTCTGCGCTCTGAGGACGCGGATAGAGATGCCGTCTGGGCCGGCAGCCTTGCGAGGATTAACACGTTTAAATGTTTTACTCACGTTGGCTGCGGTGAATGAGAGCCCGCATGTTGTGGTAGCGGGCCATGTCAGTGAGGCTGTATCATCCTCAAAGCAAGCAAAGAAGTTGTTTAGTTTGTTTGGGAGCAAGACATTGGTGTCTGCGACAGGGCTGGATTTCTTTTTGTAATCCATGATTGACTGTAGACCCTGCCACGTCTCGTGTCTGAGCAGTTGAGTTGTGACTCTACTTTGTCTCTAAAGTGACGCTTAGCTTGTTTGATTGCCTTGCGGGGGGAATAGCTACACTGTTTGTATTCGGTCATGTTTCCGGTCGCCTTGCCATGATAAAAAGCAGTGGTTTGCGCTTTCAGTTTTGAGCGAATATTGCCATCAATCCACGGTTTCTCGTTGGGGAAGGTTTTGATAGTCACCGTGGGTACAACATCACCGATGCACTTGCTAATAAACTCAATCACTGAATCAGCGTATACATCAATGTTGTTGTCATGCTATCCGGAACATATCCGGATAGCTGGAATCTGGAATCAGATTGGTCGGAGCAGCGTTGAACAGACGTGAGCACGGGCGTTTCCTGTTTTAGTTTCTGTCTATAGGCTGGGAGAAACAAAATGGAGTCGTGGTCAGATTTGCCAAAAGGAGGCCGAGGGAGGGCTTTGTACGTGTCACGAAGGTTAGAGTAGCAATGATCCAGAATTTTGCCAGCCCGGGTTGCACATTCGATATGCTGATAAAATTTAAGGAGCCTTGTTTTCATATTAGCCTTGTTAAAATCCCGAGCTACAATAAATGCAGCCTCACGATATGTGGTTTCCAGCTTACATAGAGTCCAAATGAAATTCTTTCAGGGCCGTCGAGGTGTCTGCTTGGGGAGGGGGGGGTTATACACGGCTGTGATTATAATTGAAGAGAATTCTCTTGGTAGATAATGCAGTCGGCGTTGAATTGTAAGGGATTCTGGGTCAGGTGAACAAAAGGACTTGAGTTCCTGTATGTTGTTATGATCATAAGGCATACACCCCCGCCCTTTTTCTTACCAGAGAGATGTTTGTTTCTGTCGGCGTAATGCGTGAAGAAACCGGGTGGCCATACCGACTCTGATAAAGTATCCCGAGTGAGCCATGTTTCCGTGAAACAGGGAATGTTCCAATCTCTGATGTCTCTCTGGAATTTCGTCTACCTTGTTGTAGACGAAAGACTTGAGACTGGACATTGGCGAGTAGTACACTCGGGAGTAGTGAGTGATGTGCCCATCTACGGAGCCTGACCAGAAGACCGCTCCCTCTGCCCCTTCTGTGGCGCCGTTGTTTTGGGTCACCTACTGGGATCCGATCCATTGTCCTGGGAGGATGTCCAAGCAGAGGCTCCGCTTCGGGAAAGTTGCATTCCTGGTCGTAATGTTGGTAAGTTGACATTGCTCTTATATCCAATAGTTCCTCCCGGCTGTATGTAATAAGACTTAAGATTTTCTGGGGTAACAGTGTAAAAAACTATACAATAAAAAACGAAATACTGCACAGTTTCCTAAGAACGCGTAGCGAGGCAACCATCTCTGTCAGCGCCATTGCACTATCCATCTTTGTAGATCCCGTTTAAGTTATACTGGTGTAGTTTTGTCAGGTCTTGACTGCGTGGCCATGCATGCCTCAAACTAAATCATCAAGTTTGCAGATGACACTACAGTGTTAGGCTTGATTACCAACAACGACGAGACGACCTACAGGGAGGAGGTGATGCCCCTCAGAGTGTGGTGTCAGGAAAATAACCTCTCACTCAACATCAACAAATCAAAGGAGATGATCGTGGTCTTCGGGAAACAGCAGAGGGAGCATCCCCGCATCCACATCGACGGGACGGTAGTGGAGAAGGTGGCATACACATCACGGACAAACTGAAATGGTCCACCCACACAGCTAGCGTGGTGAAGAAGGCGCAACAACACCTCTTCAACCTCAGGAGGCTGAAGAAACTTGGCATGTCACAACATTTTACAGATGCACAATTGAGAGCATCCTGTAGGGCTGTACCACCTCCTGGTAAGGCAACTGCTCCGACCACAACCGTAAGGCTCTCCAGAGGGTAGTGAGGTCTGCACAACGCATCACCGGGGGCAAACGACCTGCCCTCCAGGACACCTACAGCACCTGACCTCACAGGAAGGCCAAAAAGATCATCAAGGACGACAACCACCCGAGCCACCGCCTGTTCACCCCGTTATCATCCAGAAGGCGAGGTCAGTACAGGTGCATCAAAGCTGGGACTGAGAGATTGAAGAACAGCTTCTATCTCAAGGCCATCAGACTGTTAAACAGCCATCACTAACATAGAGAGGCTGCTGCCAACATACAGACTCTAATCTCTGGCCACTTTAATAAATGTAATAAATTGATTTAATAAAAGTATCACTAGTCACTTTAAACAATGCCACTTTAATAATGTTCTACATTACTCTACTGCATCTTGCCTATGCCGCACGGCCATCACTCATCCATATATTTACATGTACATATTCTTATTCATCCCTTTACATTTGTGTGAATAAGGGAGTCATTGTGAATTTGTTAGATTACTTGTTAGATATTACTGCTCTGTCGGAACTAGAAGAACAAGCGTTTTGCTACACTCACATTAACCATGTGTATGTGACCAATAACATTTGATTTGATTTGAGGATTCACATACTTTTTCTTCCCACTGTAAATTCTGAGCCCCGCCCGTGACCCGATTAGAGAACCGATTTTTCTCTGCAAGCCGACTCACCCGCGTAGAATTGTTCCGAGAGCCACCAAATAACATAACAATTCATTTGATTGTTTTTTTTTATTGTTTTCATGACTCCAGAGTAGTGGGCTATTATTCCCCTCCCTGCATTAAATCATTTATCTGCATGTCTGTCATGATGGAGACCAGGCATTGAATTATCCAGTTTAGTTATGTTTAATAACTCTTAAATCAGATAATTAACATGCAGTCCACCGAGCTACTATCTGCTAGTCCCTACTGCTAGGTTAGTCATATCCGGTTATGACGATGACATGCATAACCAATCAATTAGGGAGATATCTATCAGACATCACTACAATGTCTATTCAACATTTGGATAAAAGGAAACCATGCCATGAGTAAAGAACAATAGCTTTTTATTTTCATAATGAGATGTGGCACATTGACAACTCAAATCGCCCTATAAAAAAGGGCCTCCTAATTAGCCTTCTTAGCTACCGAGCCGACATAACAAAACAAGACCTTTACATTCAAAATGGTTTCGATAATCAAATTGTTTAATTGAAAATTAAATAAACATCTCTCCCAAGTGGTCATTCTCTCTCTCTCCCCTTACCCATCTATCTATCGCCTCCTTTGAATTCCATGCTGTCACAGTTACCAGCCCTTTCAAGCTTAACATCCTTATCATTTATCGCCCTCCAGGTCCCCTCGGAGAGTTCATCAATGAGCTTGATGCCTTGATATGCTCCTTTCCTGAGGACGGCTCACCTCTCACAGTCCTGGGCGACTTTAACCTCCCCACGTCTACCTTTGACTCATTCCTCTCTGCCTCCTTCTTTCCACTCCTCTCCTCTTTTGACCTCACCCTCTCACCTTCCCCCCTACTCACAAGGCAGGCAATACGCTCGACCTCATCTTTACTAGATGCTGTTCTTCCACTAACCTCATTGCAACTCCCCTCCAAGTCTCCGACCACTACCTTGTATCCTTTTCCCTCTCGCTCTCATCCAACACTTCCCACACTGCCCCTACTCGGATGGTATCGCGCCGTCCCAACCTTCGCTCTCTCTCCCCCGCTACTCTCTCCTCTTCCATCCTATCATCTCTTCCCTCTGCTCATACCTTCTCCAACCTTTCTCCTGATTCTGCCTCCTCAACCCTCCTCTCTTCCCTTTCTGCATCCTTTGACTCTCTATGTCCCCTATCCTCCAGGCTGGCTCGGTCCTCCCCTCCCGCTCCGTGGCTCAATGACTCATTGCGAGCTCACAGAACAGAGCTCCGGGCAGCCGAGCGGAAATGGAGGAAAACTCGCCTCCCTGCGGACCTGGCATCCTTTCACTCCCTCCTCTCTACATTTTCCTCCTCTGTCTCTGCTGCTAAAGCCACTTTCTACCACTCTAAATTCCAAGCATCTGCCTCTAACCCTAGGAAGCTCTTTGCCACCTTCTCCTCCCTCCTGAACCCTCCTCCCCCTCCCCCCTCCTCCCTCTCTGCAGATGACTTCGTCAACCATTTTGAAAAGAAGGTCGACGACATCCGATCCTCGTTTGCTAAGTCAAACGACACCGCTGGTTCTGCTCACACTGCCCTACCCTGTGCTCTGACCTCTTTCTCCCTCTCTCTCCAGATGAAATCTCGCTTCTTGTGACGGCCGGCCGCCCAACAACCTACCCGCTTGACCCTATCCCCTCCTCTCTTCTCCAGACCATTTCCGGGGACCTTCTCCCTTACCTCACCTCGCTCATCAACTCATCCCTGACCGCTGGCTACGTCCCTTCCGTCTTCAAGAGAGCGAGAGTTGCACCCCTTCTGAAAAAACCTACACTCGATCCCTCCGATGTCAACAACTACAGACCAGTATCCCTTCTTTCTTTTCTCTCCAAAACTCTTGAACGTGCCGTCCTTGGCCAGCTCTCCCGCTATCTCTCTCAGAATGACCTTCTTGATCCAAATCAGTCAGGTTTCAAGACTAGTCATTCAACTGAGACTGCTCTTCTCTGTATCACGGAGGCGCTCCGCACTGCTAAAGCTAACTCTCTCTCCTCTGCTCTCATCCTTCTAGACCTATCGGCTGCCTTCGATACTGTGAACCATCAGATCCTCCTCTCCACCCTCTCCGAGTTGGGCATCTCCGGCGCGGCCCACGCTTGGATTGCGTCCTACCTGACAGGTCGCTCCTACCAGGTGGCGTGGCGAGAATCTGTCTCCTCGCCACGCGCTCTCACCACTGGTGTCCCCCAGGGCTCTGTTCTAGGCCCTCTCCTATTCTCGCTATACACCAAGTCACTTGGCTCTGTCATAACCTCACATGGTCTCTCCTATCATTGCTATGCAGACGACACACATTTAATCTTCTCCTTTCCCCCTTCTGATGACCAGGTGGCGAATCGCATCTCTGCATGTCTGGCAGACATATCAGTGTGGATGACGGATCACCACCTCAAGCTGAACCTCGGCAAGACGGAGCTGCTCTTCCCCCGGGGAAGGACTGCCCGTTCCATGATCTCGCCATCACGGTTGACAACTCCATTGTGTCCTCCTCCCAGAGCGCTAAGAACCTTGGCGTGATCCTGGACAACACCCTGTCGTTCTCAACCAACATCATGGCGGTGGCCCGTTCCTGTAGGGTCATGCTCTACAACATCCGCAGAGTACGACCCTGCCTCACACAGGAAGCGGCGCAGGTCCTAATCCAGGCACTTGTCATCTCCCGTCTGGATTACTGCAACTCGCTGTTGGCTGGGCTCCCTGCCTGTGCCATTAAACCCCTACAACTCATCCAGAACGCCGCAGCCCGTCTGGTGTTCAACCTTCCCAAGTTCTCTCACGTCACCCCGCTCCTCCGCTCTCTCCACTGGCTTCCAGTTGAAGCTCGCATCCGCTACAAGACCATGGTGCTTGCCTACGGAGCTGTGAGGGGAACGGCACCGCAGTACCTCCAGGCTCTGATCAGGCCCTACACCCAAGCAAGGGCACTGCGTTCATCCACCTCTGGCCTGCTCGCCTCCCTACCATTGAGGAAGTACAGTTCCCGCTCAGCCCAGTCAAAACTGTTCGCTGCTCTGGCCCCCCAATGGTGGAACAAACTCCCTCACGACGCCAGGACAGCGGAGTCAATCACCACCTTCCGGAGACACCTGAAACCCCACCTCTTCAAGGAATACCTAGGATAGGATAAGTAATCCTTCTCACCACCCCCCCTTAATGATTTAGATGCACTATTGTAAAGTGGCTGTTCCACTGGATGTCAGAAGGTGAATTCACCAATTTGTAAGTCGCTCTGGATAAGAGCGTCTGCTAAATGACTTAAATGTAAAATGTAATGTAATGTAATTCTCAGAATCGAATATACATAAATGCTTTTATTTAGCAGGCCATACTCAAACGTTTTACCAGCCAGTGTCACGCCCTGACCTTAGAGAGACGTTTTATTTCTCTATTTGGTGAGGTCAGGGTGTGACCTGAGCCAACTCCCCGTGCTTACCGTGGGGAGAGAGTGACTAGTCAGGCACCATGTTATGCGGCTCTGCGCCGTGTATCACCGGTGTGCATGCAGAGCCCGGTGCGCTCTGTGCCAGCTCCTCGCACTTGTCGAGCTAGAGTGGGCATTCAGCCAGGAAGGGTGGTGTCAGCTCTACGCTCCAGACCTCCAGTGCGCCTCCTCGGCCCAGTGTATACTGCGCCGGCTCTACGCACAGTGTCTCCGTTGGCACAGCCCAGTGCTTCCTGTGCCAACGCCCCGCAGTTGCCGGGCTAGGGTGAGCAACCAGCCAGGACGCATTGTGCCAGCTCTGCGCTCCAGACCTCCAGTGTAGCTCCACGAACCCAGCCTCCAGTGATGATCCATGGCCCGGAGCCTGCAGTAAGGATCCAAGGCACAAAGCCTCCAGTGACGGTCTCCAGTCCGGAGCCTCCAGCGACGGTTCCCAGTCCGAAGCCGCCAGCGACAGTCCCCAGTCCGGAGCCTCCAGCGACGGTCTCCAGACCGGGGCCTTCAACCAGGATCCCCAGTCCAGAGCCTGCATCGACGGTCTCCAGTCCGGAGCCTCCACCGAGGGTCCCCAGTCCGGGGCCCGCGGCGAGGGTCCCCGCACCAAGGTGGGGGGAGCCAGAGGCGGAGCGGGGGCTATGCCCCGAATCGGAGCCGCCGCCAAAGGTAGATGCCCACCCGGACCCGCCCCTATAGGTTCAGGTTTGCGGCCAGGAGTCAGCCCCTTTTTTTGAGGGGGGGGGAGGGTTCTGTCACGCCCTGACCTTAGAGAGCCATTTTATTTCTCTATTTGGTGAGGTCAGGGTGTGATGTGGGGTGGGGATTCTATGTTTTGTATTTCTTTGGTTTTGGCCTAGTGTGGTTCCCAATCAGAGGCAGCTGTCTATCGTGTCTAACTTGCTGTCTATCGTGTCTAACTTTATTTGGCCTGCGTATGGTGTAAAGGAACAAAAGCCTGAATTAACATAATACTTCACTGATAATAAACTGAATTAGCCTGTTGTACGTAAATACCTGCTTGCACTTTTTGCAGGCTGTGTATCCATCTAATGGGTTGTAGTCCTTGTCCATCTAATGGTTGTAGCCCTTGTTACATTAGTCATTTTCATGTGAGCTAGAATAGCCATTGAAAGTATACTAGTCAACGTATTCTCACGTGGGGGGGGGGGGGGGGGATGAAACATACGTTTCAGGAACACACAAATAATGGACAAATAATTCCCTGATCCACTGGGTGAGTGGCTGCCTCACCACAGAATGGAATTTGCAACACAACGCAGCACAACAAGCTCTTGGGTTTGTACTTAAAATAAGTCTTGTTTTAAAACATTTTCTGACTCGCAATATAATTGTTCTGAACCGCAAGCCGACCTGCAGGCTGAAATAATGTTTTCATTGAACCTGCCAGCTGATTTCTTTGCAGTTCAACCGCAGGGAAACACGGATATATGACCTGATGCAGGAATCTAAGACACACACACATAAAGGGTGAAATATGAGCTATTAAAGCTGTGTGATGGATAGTGATGGTGACACCAGCTGTCAGTGAGCATCAGCCTCGGGCACGATCGCCGTGACAACCACGACACCGACCCCTTAGAGAGATTAGAATCATCCGCCACACACCTGACACAGAACGCACACACAACGCACACACACCTCGACACCGTGACACTGGCTCTGTCAGCTGACCTCCATCATCATCATCATGGTGAGGAGAGGGGGAGAGGAGAAAGATTGGGAGGGGAAAGAGAGAGAGAGTGGAAGAGAGGAACGGAAGTGAGACTAGGACAGGGCAGGATAAAGGAGCCAAATGAAAGAAGCAGAGTATGGGAAAGCAGAGAGACCCTAGGAGAGGAATGAGAGGAGAGTGGAATAGGGGAAATAGAGTTGATAGCTGGGCTAGGTTTTATCTGTTTGTCTTTATACCAATCACAGTCATTAGTGTTCTTCCTCTCGACTCTGAGTTTGGCAGGCCCAGATTATATACATCTAACACTCACCCCAACTACAACCACGGTCTGCACAATCACCAGCAACTATCATTTAGCACTTCAGAGATCATCCGTGTGTCCACGTGTGTGTGAGCATCTGTGTGTGTGTGCTTGGGAGGATTGGTAAATTTCCTAATCTTTATGATTGACACAATAGGCCTTGTCATTATTAAAAACTTCTCCCACACATGTTTGCTGTTGTCATCAGAAAACAAAGAAACAGCCCATAATTAAATATGGGATGGATGAGAAATAGTCACTGGCCTCAGACCACACACACACTCTGAAATCCATACACTCGTAGAAAGAATCTGCTATCTAGAACGACACTTGAGCAATGCAGTTCATTTAGGGATCGACGTCCCGTCAACGGGACAGTTGTAAATCGTGCAGCGCCTTGTGTCATGGTCGCAGATTTTAGAGAAACAACAAATATTGGTACTTAAAAGTGTCATATTGGCTGAAAGCTTAAATTATTGTTAATATAACTGCACTGTCCAATTTACAGTAGCTACTGTGAAAAAATGCCATGCTATTGTTTGAGGAGAGCTCTTAACAACAAAACACTTTTTTCACTGTGATAGGTTTGATAAATTCACCTCTGAAGGTGAAATGTGTACTTAAATCAGAGCAAGATTTCAGAATGTATCATCCCAAGGGCCCCAGAGATAACACGAAGTGTCGTTCTGTTAGATAAAATCCTTTATCCTAAAAAGGTCCATATGGCACGATCGATTTTGTATTTCCACTCGTTCAGTTTGCAAAGAAAGGAATCTGTGAAAATCTCACCCTAAACGCTGTTTCAACCACTCAAATCACATCCGAATGTATTCCTCAGAGATCCTAGAATTTAACCAGTCTTCACTATATTATTAGGAGGGTAGTATATCCTATAGGACACCAAATTTGGTCAGAGAGCGACGCCTTCATGGCATGCCGATGACGCGGACAGTCTTCATTTGATTGACTGTATCTTTGTAAAATGAGCACCAACCGGGGTCAAACAAAGCTAGCTAGATAGCCAATGAGCTGGGCTTTACGGGAATATCTGGAAACCCTGTATCTGTCGCAAATTGTAGATACTAACCTTTTGCGACAGCATGCCTTTTCCTTTTGGACAAACATTATAAGAATATTCAGACTTATGAAGTTATGAAAACTGGTTGTAAAGCAAATGTTGAACTTATGATATGGATACTAATACAAGAAAAGCTAAATCAAAGTCCAAGTATACAGATTGGACGATATTCTTGCAGAAAAATGTACAACAAATGCAAATGTCTCCTTCACGATTTGCCCAAATGTACCTGGGGGACTTCACACTAAATGTCCTGCAGTTCGCTCATACTTTGCACATACACTGCTGCCATCTTGTGGACACCATCGGAATTACAACCAGTGATGGCTAGAACTGGGACCTTTCTCTTGCAATTCAAAGATGGTGGTAGAAAAAAAATATTAGTTTTTTTATTTGTATTTCTTTCTACTAGATCTATTGTGTTATATTATCCTACATTCAGTTCACATTTCCACAAACTTAAGTGTTTCCTTTCAAATGGTACCACGAATATGCATATCCTTGCTGCATAGCCTGAGCTACAGGCAGTTAGATTTGGTATGTCATTTTATACCTAAAATTTTAAAAAAGGGGGCTATCCCTAAACCCCAACAACAACTGCTCCCTGGGCGCCGATGACGTTGATTAAGGCAGCCTCCCCCCGCACCTCTCTGATTCAGAGGGGTTGGGTTAAATGTGGAAGACACATTTCAGTTGAATGTGTTCAGTTGTGCAACTGACTAGGTATCCCCTTTCCTTTCCTCCTTTCCCTAAAAGGGTTCTTCAGCTGTCCCCATAAGAGAACCCTTTGAATAATCATTTTTGGTTCCAGGTAGAAACCTTTTGGGCCCCATGTAGAACTCTTTCCACAGAGGGCTCTACCCGGAACCAAAAAGAGTTCTCCTATGGGGACGGTCGAATAACCATTTTGGAACCCTTTAAAAAAAAAGTGTACCGGCTACAATGGACCAAAGGGCTGACAGTGTGTCTACCTACAGTATCATACACTATGTGGGCTTCTCTACTCTAGATGATACTACTCTAGTAGAATGATGATGAGTCCCCATTGAACTGTGTAACGTTGCACTACGAGTGAACTCCGACAGCAGCTGTGTGCCTAGGGGAACAAAGCTCCTCTGTAGGGGAGTCCCACAGAATGAATCCCCTTTATGAAGACAACGCACAGCGTCTGGAAGGCCTGTTTCACACACTCCACACACACACAGATAGGAACACACTGAACACATTACACACTAGTCTTGACGACGTGGGCTAGTGTGGCATCATCAAAAGGGATAGTGAGAGTGACCACTAGATGATGTGACGATGACTGGGGAACTGTATTGTAGGCCCACTCATGTGTTTAACAGTGTCGTGTTCAGAAGGAGCAAACAGAAGACGTTTTGAAATGTTGCCAAAAGTGAATGTTCTTATTGGAGTTGTTCATGTAGTGCCTGATCCGATTCAAAACGTCTTCTCCCATCCGCTTCTACTGAGCATGGATGACACTGTTGTTAGTAGCCTACATGGTTAAGTTACTGGAAATCCTGTCTTTCTAACCTACTGTTTACTATTAAGGCCTATTGTGCAGCCAATAATGCTGACCGGTCGCATCATGTTTGAAAATGACCAACTGATGTTAGGTTGCATTTCCTGTCAATACATTTTCAATATATGTGCTCATGTTACATATGGAGATGTACCAATAACCAACATGCTGCTGATTGGATCCTGTCATGGTTTTGCTTCCTCACCCAACGTAAGTGAAATTTCAGCAGGTCATGTTTTCATTTCTCCGTCTATTTGCAGGCATTTACAGGAATGTATTCTGGGACAATTCTCCCATTCACTGCCAATTTCGAGGCAATTCCCCCTAGCAAATGAGAGATGGAGAAGGGAATGTAACTATTACAGCTGGTTAAGTGCTGAATGAGGTGTGTGTGTATTTATGACTTTGTGTGTGTGTGTTTGGAGAGCGTTAGAGAGATGGAGAGAGGCAAAGTCATAGAGGGAGAGAGAGTGGTTTGGTTTCTGTGCAACAGTTAATCATGGATGAGGATTGTCATCTTTAACGGCTGTCAATTAAAAGCTAATTAGAAGAAGTGAACTCGGGTAGAACTGCCATCTCTGTCGATCCGTTGTCACACAGCTGTCACACGCACACACACAGAAGCACACGCACAAGCACACACACACACACCTCTGTCCAGCCTAACATGTTGTGAGCCTGCCATCATTCTGCCCAGGGAGGACAAAGCAGGTGTTTGTTGTCTCCCTCATACCAAAGGAGGTCTGAAAAGTCTAAATTAATGACACTCTCACCCTCTTATCTGTCCATGGAGTACGGCCTAATCACAGAATTACAGACGGACATGGACGGAAAGGGAGGAAAGAAAAGAGAGAGAGAATGAGAGGCCAGCAGACGGAGAGATGTGTCTCACACAGAGAAACAGGGATAGAGGCAGAGGGAGCGAGAGAGAAGAAGGGAAATAGGAAAGTAAGGAGCGAGAGAGAGAACGGGAAGAAGTGAGAAAGAGAGCGAGAGCCCGTGTGAGGAACAGAGGGAGGGGCCGCGTGATGATGGTGAATAGCGCTCGGTGTTATTAGAGGTCATCTCTGTGGATTACGCAGACAGAGTTCACGGTACACAGGAACCAGGCAATTTACCTCCATGAAAAATAGATGAAGACCTGGAATGAAGTGACAGATGCACTTAGAGAGAGAGAAAAGCTGGAGAGAAAGCACTGATGGAGGATGGGAGATTATGGAGGGTGGGTGTGGAGGGTGTGTGTAATGTGTGTGAGTGTAATGCGCGTGTAATGTGTGTGTAGCGGGGGTTCGTTCCCTCATTTTGTTGACTGAAGACAATTTGGTTTTGACAGCAGATGTTGGATGACCTCACCAGTGCCACTATTAGAGACTGAGCCCAGCTATGACTGGCAGATCTTAACACATACAGGAACACACACACTGCGAGCCAGCATGCACACACACACACACACACACACACACGCACGCAGGCACGCACGCACACACAGAGACTCACACATCCCACAAGTCCACACATCCACCCGCCTACACCTCCGCACGCCCATCCGCCCGCCCGCCAGCCCGCACTCACACACACACACAGACACACACAGGAAGGGGAACATGGGTGAGCTTAACACACACCCACACATCAAACTCTGAGATAGAGTGTGAAGCGCCGTGAAAATGTCTGGAGTCATTCTCCCAGCAGGGTCCTCTGTTATAACAGTAAAAACATCCCACTGAATGTCTTTTGTTTTTACATTCATATGAGAGACAAAAGAGAATTGGAGACAGGTGGTAAATGCTCCGACAAAGCCCTCCGCCGCCGGCAACATCTAAAAACATTTAGGGCCTGTCACAGATGGGAACAGACAAATACACCAGCTCAATCTACTGTTTCACTGCTTTACTGCTTGCTTGGAACACCACCCATTCTACAGACACACCACAGGTTCCCTCGGTAGACTTTGCAGCTGAAACACCTGACTGTCAATATGCAAATGATACAGGTCCAGCCTGCTTTCTATTCTTCCGTGTTGGGTGCGTGCGCTTTGCCTTGTGTTCTACTCTCCTCAAGGCCAGAGTATCTACGAAGAAGCATGTACACACACAGACGCCATGTTTCAATAAGCAACCAGGCCTGTAACGGAGTTGATTAAAACAGACGGGCCTTTCCACTGTCCCTCCCAGGCCATTGCCCTAAAGCCTGTTTGTATAACGGCAACACTGTCGATGGGGAGAGAGGTGGCTCTTACAGTGGGGCAGAAAAGTATTTAGTCAGCCACCAATTGTGCAAGTTCTCCCACTTAAAAAGATGAGAGAGACCTGTAATTTTCATCATAGGTACACTTCAACCATGACAGACAAAATGAGGAAAAAAAATTCAGAAAATCACATTGTAGGATTTTTAATGAATTTATTTGCAAATCTTCACAAGGTTTTCACACACTGTTAATGGTATTTTGGCCCATTCCTCCATGCAGATCTCCTCTAGAGCAGTGATGTTTTGGGGCTGTTGCTGGGCAACACGGACTTTCAACCCCCCTCAAAGATTTTCTATGGGGTTGAGATCTGGAGACTGGCTAGGCCACTCCATGACCTTGAAATGCTTCTTACGAAGCCACTCCTTCGTTGCCCGGCGGTGTGTTTGGGATCATTGTCATGCTGAAAGACCCAGCCACGTTTCATCTTCAATGCCCTTGCTGATGGAAAGAGGTTTTCACTCAAAATCTCACGATACATGGCCCCATTCATTCTTTCCTTTACACGGATCAGACGTTCTGGTCCCTTTGCAGAAAAACAGCCCCAAAGCATGATGTTTCCACCCTGATGCTTCACAGTAGGTATGGTGTTCTTTGGATGCAACTCATCATTCTTTGTCCTCCAAACACGACGAGTTGAGTTTTTACCAAAAAGTTCTATTTTGGTTTCATCTGACCATATGACATTCTCCCAATCTTCTTCTGGATCATCCAAATGCTCTCTAGAAAACTTCAGACGGGCCTGGACATGTACTGGCTTAAGCAGGGGGATACGTCTGGCACTGCAGGATTTGAGTTCCTGGCGGCGTAATGTGTTACTGATGGTAGGCTTTGTTACTTTGGTCCCAGCTCTCTGCAGGTCATTCACTAGGCCCCCCGTGTGGTTCTGGGATTTTTGCTCACCGTTCTTGTGATCATTTTGACCCCACGGGATGAGATCTTGCGTGGAGCCCTAGATCGAGGGAGATTATCAGTGGTCTTGTATGTCTTCCATTTCCTAATAATTGCTCCCACAGTTGATTTCTTCAAACCAAGCTGCTTACCTATTACAGATTCAGTCTTCCCAGCCTGGTGCAGGTCTACAATTTTGTTTCTGGTGTCCTTTGAGAGAGCTTTTTGGTCTTGGCCATAGTGGAGTTTGGAGTGTGACTGTTTGAGGTTTTGGACAGGTGTATTTTATACTGATAACAAGTTCAAACAGGTGCCATTAATACAGGTAATGTGTGGAGGACAGATGAGCCTCTTAACCTCTTTGAACTCTAGGGGCGCAATTTCATTTTTGGATGAAAAACGTTCCCGTTTTAAACAAGATATTTTGTCACAAAAAGATGCTCGACTATGCATATAATTGCTACTGTTCGAAAGAAAACACTCTGACGTGTCCAGAAATACAAAGATCTTCTCTGTGCGTGCCCTTTAACGTGAGCTTCAGGCAAAACCAAGATGAGATGGCATCCAGGAAATGACAAGGATTTTTGAGGCTCTGTTTGTCATGATCTCCTTATATGGCTGTGAACGCAAGAGGAATGAGTCTGCCCTTTCTGTCGTTTCCCCAAGGTGTCTGCAGCATTGTGACGTATTTGTAGGCAGATCATTGGAAGATTGACCATAAGAGACTACATTTACCACGTGTCCGCCCGGTGTCCTGCGCCGAAATTGGTGCTCAAAAGTCACCTGCCAGTATTTTTCCAAACAATACAGAGAGTAAAGCAAGCTTCCACGAACTGCATGTCAATGAAGAGATATGTGAAAAATCACCTTGAGGACTGATTCCAAACAACGTTTGCCATGTTTCGGTCGATATTATGTAGTTAATCCGGAAAAAGTTTTACGGTGTAGGTGACTGCATTTTCGGTTCGTTTCAGTAGCCAGGCGCAATGTAGAAAACGGAACGATTTCTCCTACACACAGACGCTTTCAGGAAACACTGCGCATTTGGTGTGTAACTGAGAGTCTCCTCATTGAAAACATCAGAAGCTCTTCAAAGGTAAATGATTTGATTTATTTGGTTATCTGGTTTTTGTGAAAATGTTGCGTGCTACATGTTATTCAAAATGCATTGCTAGCTTTGCATACTCTTACACAAATTAGTCAATTTCTATGGTTCAAAAGCATATTTTGAAAATCTGAGATGACAGTGTTGTTAAGAAAAGGCTAAGCTTGAGAGCAGATGCATTATTTTCATTTTATTTGCGATTTTCAGAAATTGTTAACGTTACATTATGCTAATGAGCTTCAGGCTATAACTGTATACAGGGTTTTTTCATAGCCAAACGTGAACAAAACGGAGCGATTTGTCCTACACAAATAATATTTTTTTGAAAAACTGCACATTTGCTATGTAACTGAGAGTCTCCTCATTGAAAACCTCCGAAGCTCTTCAAAGTTAATGATTTTATTTATTTGGTTATCTGGCTTTTGTGAAAATGTTGCGTGCTACATGCTACACAAAATGCTATGCTAGCTTTGCATACTCTTACACAAATTAGTCAATTTCTATGGTTCAAAAGCATATTTTGAAAATCTGAGATGACAGTGTTGTTAAGAAAAGGCTAAGCTTGAGAGCAAACGCATTATTTTAATTTTATTTGCGATTTTCAGAAATCGTTAACGTTGCGTTATGCTAATGAGCCTGAGGCTTTAGTCACGATCCCAGATCCGGGATGGGGAGTTTCAAGAAGTTAAAGAAGAAGTTACAGGTCTATGAGAGCCAGAAATCTTGTTTGCTTGTAGTTGACCAAATACTTATTTTCCACCATAATTTGCAAATAAATTCATTAAAAATCCTACAATGTGATTTTCTGGATTTTTTTTCTCATTTTGCCTGTCATAGTTGAAGTGTACCTATGATGAAAATTACAGGCCTCTCTCATCTTTTTAAGTGGGAGAACTTGCACAATTGGTGGCTGACTAAATACGTTTTTGCCCAACTGTATATCCTTTCTGTGTCCTCTGAATATTTCATGTCCCTCGGAGGCCTCATGTTTTATTGAGCCGCAGATCAAGTCCCAACCAAGGGGAATGTATTACATTATGCACCATCATTTATAAATGACCACCAATCAATGTCTGCCCTTATACATAACACAGGCTAAACAGCCTCCTCACCACCAACCACACTGTCACTTCTACCAGGGATGAGGAGATGGACACACAGACACACTCCTCCATCCACAGACCGCAGTTTAAAAAATAATAGTTTGAAAGATTCTATTAAAAAGGGAATGTAGGTGTCATGCGAGCTAGCTTGGTGAAGAGGGAGCGTGACGCTGGAGGAAGTGTAGTGGCCTGGCTGTCTGCATTGTTTCTTCATCCTGTGTAATGTATTCTCAGTGAATTTGGTGATGGTACTGGTCAGCTATTAGCTGATGTTAAAGGGATCGTTCCCTATATTAGAATGTCCGCGCTTCATATCCAAATAATCTTCAAGTTACATGTGCTGGGCAGACCAATATTTTGGCTGGATGGTTGAAAATGCCCCCATCCACAGGGCACGAGTGGTCACAGATTGGTTTGATGAGCATGAAAATGATGTAAACCATATGCCATTGCCAATTCAGTCACCAGATCTCAACCAAGTTGAACACTTAAATGGCGAATCTGGAGTGGCGCCTGAGACAGCGTTTTCTACCACCATCAACAAAGTTCCAGATAATTGTAAAACCTATGCCAAGATGCATTGAATCTGTTCTTGCTTGTGATGGCCTGATTTGGCAATTACTTGTAGGTGCCACTGAGTTGCATAGGATATGTGCCACAAATGCAAATAAAAGCATGGGTCAATAGACTACCTTGTCAATAGACTGCTTACAGTGTAAGGAAGCCAATGTTACTTTGTAGTTTGAGTTAATGATACCTTTAACATTTGGGGGGGATGGGGGTGGGTAGATCTTAAAACTTGTTTCACCTAATAGCAAGAATGGCAACATCTAGTGGTCAGAACCTGGTAATATGAGGATGTAGGATGGGACAAAAACCTAACAACTTCAAACTTCAAACAAACACATTTTTCTGATAGGGAAAGAAAAAGCATCACCAAATTCACTGGGAATACACTACATAGGATGAAGAAACAATAATCCAAGCTGCAACTCCATACTACTTGTCAGACAAAGAAAAATGATACTGCAGTACCAGTCAAACGTTTGAACACACCGACTCATTCAAGGGATTTTCTTTATTTTTACTATTTTATACAGGTTAAATTTATTAGAGTTACCAGCCTCAGAAATTGCAGCCCAAATATATGCTTCACAGTGTTCAAGTAACAGACACATCTCAACATAAAACTGTTCAGAGGAGACTGCATGAATCAAGTCTTCATGGTCAAATTGCTGCAAAGAAACCACTACTAAAGGACGCCAATAGGAAGAAGAGAAGTGCTTGGGCCAAGAAACAAAAGCAATGGACATTAGACGGGTGGAAATCTGTCCTTTGGAGTCAAAATTTGAGATTTTTATTCTAACTGCGTGTCTGTGAGATGCAGAGTAGGTGAATGGATGATCTCCGCATGTGTGATTCCCACCGTGAAGCATGGAGGATGAGGTGTGGTGGTGTGGGGGTGCTTTGCTGGTGACAGTGTCAGTGATTTATTTAGAATTCAAGGCAGACTTATCCAGCATGGCTACCACAGCATTCTGTAGCGATACTCCATCCTATCTGGTTTGTGCTTAATGGGACTATTTATTTTTCAACAGGACAATGACCCAACACATCTCCAGGTTGTGTAAGGGCTATTTGAACAAGATGGAGAGTGATGGAGTGCTGCATCAGATGACCTGGCCTCCGCAATCACCCGACCTCAACTCAATTGAGATGATTTGCGATGAGTTGGACCGCAGAGTGAAGGAAAAGCAGCCAACAAGTGCTCGCATATGTCGGAACTCCTTCAAGACTATTGGGAAAGCATTCCAGGTGAAGCTGGTTGAGAGAATGCCAATAGTGTGCAAAGCTGATCAAGGCAAAGGGTGGCTACTTTGAACAATTTAAAAACAAAAATATATTTCAATTGTTTTCACACTTTTCTGGTTACTACATGATTCCATATGTGTTATTTCATCATTTTGATGTCTTCACTATTATTGTACAATGTAGAAAATAGTACAAATTAAGAAAAACCTTTGAATGAGTAGATGTGTCCAAACTTTTGACTGGTACTGTATATACCCGTTGTTGGGGCGGGATTGGCGTGAGGTGTAAGGGGTCCGTGTGTGGCTTTTGACTGGTACTGTATATACTCCTTGTTGGGTGGGGTTGGCGTGAGGTGTAAGGGGACTGTGTGTGGCTTTTGACTGGTACTGTATATACTCCTTGTTGGGGTGGGGTTGGCGTGAGGTGTAAGGGGTCTGTGTGTGGCTTTTGACTGGTACTGTATATACTCCTTGTTGGGGTGGGGTTGGCGTGAGGTGTAAGGGGTCTGTGTGTGGCTTTTGACTGGTACTGTATATACTCGTTGTTGGGGTGGGGTTGGCGTGAGGTGTAAGGGGTCTGTGTGTGGCTTTTGACTGGTACTGTATATACTCCTTGTTGGGGTGGGATTGGCGTGAGGTGTAAGGGGTCTGTGTGTGGCTTTTGACTGGTACTGTATATACTCGTTGTTGGGGTGGGGTTGGCGTGAGGTGTAAGGGGTCTGTGTGTGGCTTTTGACTGGTACTGTATATACTCCTTGTTGGGGTGGGGTTGGCGTGAGGTGTAAGTGGACTGTGTGTGGCTTTTGACTGGTACTGTATATACTCCTTGTTGGGGTGGGGTTGGCGTGAGGTGTAAGGGGACTGTGTGTGGCTTTTGACTGGTACTGTATATACTCCTTGTTGGGGTGGGGTTGGCGTGAGGTGTAAGGGGACTGTGTGTGGCTTTTGACTGGTACTGTATATACTCCTTGTTGGGGTGGGTTTGGCGTGAGGTGTAAGGGGTCTGTGTGTGGCTTTTGAACATTCCTTTGGATTCCTCATGTCTGACTCATTGTTAGAATAGTCTCCAGATTGGATGTTCGATACTATATTTATTGAATATTAAATTAATCCTATAAATTAAAATGGCCAAGTTAGATATAATCAATTAGCTTAATTTCTAAGAGATTAAATTATATTTCAACAAAATAATGTTGCAGGAAAGCTAATCTTGTCAGAGATTGTGGGTGTCGAAATCCTTTTATTTGTGCTTTTTCGGGTGGAACGACCCTCACTGATCTCGTTGGCAGGAAGGGTTTCCACTGCTTCCTGTTTCGTGATTGTAGTTTGAAGGTTGGGGCTTGTGAAGGTTGATAACGACAGGGTGATGAGGCAGGGGGAGAAACTGTGGTTGAGTCCGTTGAGGAGGAAATGGACGGAGAGGGTGTTGTGGTTAGACACGATTTTGGCTGCTATGGCTTAGACGTTGATGGGGTAGAGAGGAGGTCGGTCCGTTCAGGATTGGTTAGCTTTAGCTTTGCAGGGGTTGCGTAGTTCGGGGTTGCGGGGGCAGGTCCCACGGGTGTGGGGTCCGGCGCAAATGGAGCAGACGTGGAGTAAGCTGCAGGCGGAGGCGTTTGCAGACGAGCGAGTGGAACTTATTGAACAACATGCACCCCCCGGAGAAGTTGATGGGACGTCATTGTCTTTCAAAGTCGATCCCTAGGAGGGGCTTGGGGGGATGATGGCTTGGGTGGCCAAGGGGGCAGAGGTGTATCTGGGGGGGGGGGTTATGGAGCAGCATGGAGAAGAAGCCTTTGGAGCCTGGCTGGAGCAGCAGGTGCCTGGGTGGGAGGGGGAGTTGCAGATTGGACATAGTAAACCTGGAAGGCTGACGTTGATCATGCAATAGAGTTTGTTGTCGATGGTGCACCAGTAGGTGACGGGAGTGACAGGGAGGAGCTGGTGGATGGTCATTGACCATTGAGATACTCTCAATGATCGGCTATGAAAAGCCAACTGACATTTTCTCCTGAGGTGCTGACTTGTGGCACCCTCAACAACTACTGTGATAATTATTATTTGACAATGCTGGTCATTTATGAACATTTTAACATCTTAGCCATGTTCTGTTATAATCTTCACCCGGCACAGCCAGAAGAGGACTGGACACCCCTCATAGCCTGGTTCCTCTGTAGGTTTCTTCCTAGGTTTTGGCCTTTCTAGGGAGTTTTTCCTAGCCACCGTGCTTCTACACCTGCATTGCTTGCTGTTTGGGGTTGTAGGCCGGGTTTCTCTACAGCACTTTGAGATATCAGCTGATGTAAGAAGGGCTTTATAAATACATTTGATTTGATGGTTGGAACCACTGGCTTGGTCTGACTGAACGCTGTACCTTCGGTGGCTTATGCGGGAACATGTCTTCATCAGATGGAAGGAGGTGGTGAGTAGAGAAAACAAAGAATTATTGAATAACCACAGACAATGAAAATGAAAAGAAACTAGCGGTTAAAGTGGATAGTCAGCAAACTAGGTAATAGCAAAAGCTGAGCAGACAAGCAACGAATAGCGAACCTCGGAAAGTGTGCAACGCTTAGTGCAACGTAGGAAGCAATGGGTTAACTCAGACATCCATGGTCAGACTGAACACAGACTTTTCTCTGAACTTTGGTCTTTCTTGCATTTCTCTCTCTCTCTCTCTGTCTTGCATGCACACACACACACACACACACACACACACACACACACACACACACACACACACACACACACACACACACACACACACACACACACACACACACACACACACACACACACACACACACACAGTCTCCATAACCCTTCCGTTGATCACTGTAATCAAACATATACTGTACATGTGTGCCTGGAGGTTCAATAATTACTGGCTGCCAGAGATGCCCTGTAGGAACATGTCACACACACACGCACGCGCACGCGCACACACACACACACACACACACACACACACACACACACACACACACACACACACACACACACACACACACACACACACACACACACACACACACACACACACACACACACACACACACACACACTCCTGCCACAAATGCACACTTGTACGCGCCTGTGCTCACTTACACACAGGTGTGTGTGCTCTGCTCTGCTGCTCTGCTGCGCGCTAAGCACAGACAGGGCCTCAGCATAGGACACTAATGAGTCCAATGAGACTAAGGGGAAAATAACCCCTGAAATATACACCACACTAAAACACCTTAGAGAGAAGAGAGGGAGTGAGAGAGAGGGAGAGGAAGAGAAAGAGAGAGAGAAGATGGATAGAGGGGGAGAGAGAGAGGGAAATAGTGAGAGAGAAAGAGCGAGAGAAAAGATAAATAAGAGAAAGAAAGTGTGCGCGAGCAGGACTAGAGAAAGAAGAGTAAAGAGAGATGGCAAAATAAAAATGGAGAAAAAAGAGTGTGCCGCTGCCAAAGCCGTTGCTGAGCCGTTGCCAGTAACCAAGGTAACGGATTCCTATGGTGTGTATTATGGTTGGTGTGAGGAGAGAAAGAGCGAGAGAGAGGGAGAGAGAGAGTGTAAAAGGTTTTGGCAAACGCCACCCTGCCAAAGGGACTCTTTATCTGCTAAAGAGCAGAGGATCAGAGCCTCTGTTATTCAAGCACTTCCTGTTACACCATGACATCTACAGAAAGGAGATGTTATACAGTATAAACGCCATGGTACACTGTCTCCCCTCACACCACTGCCCACAACTGTGTGTCTCTGTGTGAGAGTCCAACACATAAAATACCAGGGCTCGCTCTGAACAAGCCTAGAGCAAACCAGTGGTGTTTTATCATTGCAAGCCAGTAAGATACAGGCCAATCAAAGGAGCTCGATCCAACCAAGCCGCTGGCCAATGGCAGGCGTTGATCCAACAAAGCTGCCAGCCAATGAAAGGCCTTGATCGTTGCAAGCCTCTGGCCTACGATAGGCCTTGATACTTCAGTGTTGGTCTCCCTCCCTAAGGCCTTTAGAGCAGCTGTATATGTCCCAGTGCTTAACTAAAGCCAAGGTCTGCACATGTCCACTGGCCCTTCTAAAGTTCCAGTCTTAGTTACTGAAGCAGTGAACTCAACACCTCATATTAGAGGTGTCTTACTCCAGTCTTAGAGGGCTTTAGTGGTTTCCAAGTCCCCCTTGGGTTCTGAATCTATCTATTAATGTCAATGCTGAGAACGTGAGAACACACATACCTGACTGCAATGTCAACTCCTGAAATCAGACAGGGAGAGCAGTTACAAAGGTTCCATACAAAGGTTCCATGTAGAATCACCACCAAGAGAACACAAGTAACCCCACTCTTGAATGTAATGAACCATGCATAAGCCAGGCCAGTCTCATGGCCAGTCTCTATATGTTTCATTTGTATAAACCATGTAGACGCAGGTTCTTACAGGATGAAAGTGGACCACCCAGCACAGCCTAGTCACAAAGCTAGAGCTGGACACCAGGCGATAGCACCAACCACTAGGTCATTAAAGCCCTGACAGCCCTCTGGTACCAGGCCTGATCCATATAAAGCCAACGTTTGTGGGGTCAAAGATAGGTTTGAGATCTGATGATAAGACCTGGAGCATGGGGACACAGTCTGGGGTAGATGGACATCCGTCACGTCAGCTTTATGGGGCCAGAGATACACACAGGGTGTGAGGCAGGCTTATCTCTGGGAGAGAGGTGAACATACACTGGCACACACACACACACACACACACACACACACACACACACACACACACACACACACACACACACACACACACACACAACCAGATGATCACAATCATAAATATGACATGATAAAGGTCAAACAAATTAAGGGTCAGTCTGAATGGATCATTGACAATCATCCAGTCTACACTTTGCTGTAGATCTGTGTGGCTGGTGAATACCAGGGGATTTCTCACATTACTATAGTGTGATAATGGAAAAGAAGATCGAACAGATAGCTGGTGAGTCATTCCTTCCCATGTTCTGAAAATAAAGACATCTGTGTGCACTGTGTGTGTGCTTAGCAGCAGAGCTGAAGGATGGCCAGTGCTGTGTACACAGAAGTGGAGGCGAGTGACATTCCTGAGTGTTATTATGACTGCGTGAATCTTTCATGATGAGGTCAAGGGTCAACAACACCCAAAACCTAGGAGAACAAACACACGGTGGTGGAAATAGTAATGGAGGACAAACAACAAGAGGTGCGGAGAGAGGAAAGTGTGAAGGAGAGGGAGAGAATGGAGGACAAACAACAGGAGGTGTGGAGAGAGGAAAGAGTGAAGGAGAGGGAGAGAACGGAGGACAAACAACAAGAGGTGTGGAGAGAGGAAAGAGTGAAGGAGAGGGAGAGAACGGAGGACAAACAACAAGAGGTGAAGGAGAGGGAGAGAACGGAGGACAAACAACAAGAGGTGTGGAGAGAGGAAAGAGTGAAGGAGAGGGAGAGAACGGAGGACAAACAACAAGAGGTGCGGAGAGAGGAAAGAGTGAAGGAGAGGGAGAGAACGGAGGACAAACAACAAGAGGTGCGGAGAGAGGAAAGAGTGAAGGAGAGAGAGAGAACAAAAACAACAAGAGGTGCGGAGAGAGGAAAGAGTGAAGGAGAGGGAGAGAACGGAGGACAAACAACAAGAGGTGCGGAGAGAGGAAAGAGTGAAGGAGAGAGAGAGAACGGAGGACAAACAACAAGAGGTGTGGAGAGAGGAAAGAGTGAAGGAGAGAGAGAGAACGGAGGACAAACAACAAGAGGTGTGGAGAGAGGAAAGAGTGAAGGAGAGGGAGAGAACGGAGGACGAACAACAAGAGGTGCGGAGAGAGGAAAGAGTGAAGGCGAGAGAGAGAAAGAGAGAGAGAACATGTAAAGAACAGAAAGAGTGAAAGATGATCAGAATTCCAGTCCCACTTTATTAGCAATATAAAATCACAAACACCAGAAGATTAAAGCAACAGACATGAGAGAGAGAGAGAGAGAGAGAGAGAGAGAGAGAGAGAGAGAGAGAGAGAGAGAGAGAGAGAGAGAGAGAGAGAGTAGGAGGGATGCGTGTGTGTTATTGCCTCTTGTTGTAATTGTCCATACTGGCAGATGCACTGTCCTAGGCTGTAATATGGAACGGTTCATCAACGGGCCTTTAATGAGGTTTAATGTGAGTCCCACTGTGTCCAAATGGCACACTCATTTGTCCATGAACAAACCCCACTCACTCCCTCACAAGCCCCCACTGACCCCTTGGGCTGCTGGAACATGACCTCTGACCTCTCATAGATAACACCTCCAACATATAGTACACCTCACCATGATAACAGGAGAGGGTATTCGGTGTGTCATAGGGGTTGTGTTAGGGGGTTAGGGTGGAGGTTAGGAAGAGGTGTAGTGTGGCTGTGTACCAATAGTCTTGTGAGGATTCCTCTCCTTGGCCTCTTCTATGGGTGGGAGGAAGGTGATAAGAGACAAACAGGAGAAGACTATCAAAAACTATTGGGACACATTAAGTGTCTTTCGGTTTGTGTGCATTTATTTAATTATAATGAAAAGTTTAAACGTAGCCAGTGAACCAGTGTGAGATGAGAGGCGTTTCGGACCACTGGCATCCTGCTGAATGCAAGGCTGAGCTCATTAGAACTGCCTCTACATCATGGACACTGTACTCTGCTGCTGTTTTCACAGACACACAGCACAGACTGGAGGGAGAGAGAGAGAGAGAGAGAGAGAGAGAGAGAGAGAGAGAGAAAGAGGGCTAGAGATGGAAACAATGATAGGAGAGACAAAGCAGGTGGCCTGGGTAATTGCATGGGGAATATAATGAATGAGCCACAGTGCGTCTGATGGAATCGGAAATCGTCTCTATCTCCTTATTCTCTCTTTCTCTTTCCTTCTGTATCACCCTCTCATTATCTCTCCCACTCTTCTTCTCTTTCTTATCCATCTCCCCCTCACCCTTTAAACACATTTTTATCTTCATCTCCTGCTACATTATTTTCAACTCTTTCCTGTCTTTGCTTTTGGGCAATTCCTCAGTGTGTCGAACCAATGATTACAAAGTTAAACAAACTATACCAACTTGATGCTATTTTTTAAAAACAATTTATGCAAAAACATATTTACTTGAAGAACAGTGCAGATGCACTGTTTGGTAACAGAATGATGGTTTGTAATAATAATTTGCTGGGTCCCTGTGTTTGTCCTTTTCCCACATGTACATGTGTGTGTTAATACTCATGTGTGAATTGAAAACATGTTTTTTTTGCATATATTGCCCAGTGGTCTAACCACTACTTGCCGCATGTTGAATGATGGTTGTTTGTGCCGTCGTTCTGTTACCAAACGTTGCATCTGCAATGCTTTTCCAGTCAATATGTTTGTGTAAAATACTCAGAGGAAATAGTTGAAAGTAGTTATTGTGCATAGAGCTGGAATGGTTTGTTTAACTTTGTAATCATGGGTTTTTGTTTGACATACATTTTAAAGTGAAACATCTGAGTATCAGTGTCACTCTGTCACAGTGGAGACCCCCTTTTCTGTCGCTCCCTTTTTCACACACGCACACGCACACACACACACACACACACACACACACACACACACACACACACACACACACACACACACACACACACACACACACACACACACACACACACACACACACACACACGCACGCACACACGCACACACTCACATCCAAGCCTGCACACACAAACAATATACATATCTGGCTGATGGCCTTTAAATCAATCAGAGATAGAATGAATAATAATAGGAGGTAGTAATTAATTATATACGTCCACCCCCCCCCCCATTTCCCTTTACTAAAGACCAGCCCCGTTAAACCAGAATCCTCTAGAAGATTCCAACCATATCTAGGCTGTAGAGATGTGGTCTGTGTGGAGATTCCTTTTGAATCAGGGCTTGACAGTATCTAAGTTATGGAGGTGGCAGTCACCCAGTCAGGGCCGTGGGAGGTGGCTGTTATTGCGAGGGAGTGAATGGCAGCAAATGAATGGGGCTTGAGACAGGGGCCAGCAGTGGAGGAGAGATATTGTGTGTGTGTGTGTGTGTGTGTGTGTGTGTGTGTGTGCGTGTGCGTGTGCGTGTGTGTGTGTGTGTGTGTGAGCGTGTTTGTGTGTGAGGGGGTACGGCTAAGATGGCAGGGGTGAGATAGTGTCACTGTATCCATTTAGAGGAGTTTAATGAGATGGTTCAAGAGACAGACGGAGTGAGAGAAAGAATGAAAGAGAGAGAGAGAGACCCTTTCACCATGACACCTCCCACAATACCTCTCACCCACACCTCCCTCCTCCTCTCTCTCTCTGTGTCTCCCTCTCTCCTCACCCTGCCCCATGTGAATAGATAAAACACATTCAATCAGAGCGAATGAGAAAATGAGCGTGTGAAAGAGATTCATTCAGTCATGCAGGCGCCCTTAATCTATTTCAAAGGGGGCTGAGGTGAGGAGTGTGTTTCCATGCCGATAAACACCAACTTCAGGCCATAAACATAAGAGGTAGATATGATAGGATTCAGAAAGCACTCATCTTCTGACTTCAATCATGGACCTGTACTTAGGGCCCCGAGTTTCTCCAAGATCACATTGCTAGGGAAAACTCAGGGCCCTAGACATGATGACGTAATCCTCATTTACTGCAAACAACTGTACGACACAATCGCTGAAACCACAATAAACGCTGTATAATAAAATAGCCCACAATGTCCTTACTCAACTTGACAGTGTTCTTAAAATACAAGCATTTCTATTGAGAAGGAGCAGAATTTGAGTTGTACCTCTAGGAGTCACACAAACCTCCCACACGTTTGTTGCTACTGTAATGTTGCTACTACCAAGCCCACAGTGGCTGCTGCTGTATGGTATCACTGTGCTCGGGTTAACTGCTTGTACAGTCTGAGTTTAGTGGTTGAGATACTGCATATTCTTAAATTGGAAATATATAATTTGAACTGCCAGTTTGACCGTAAAGTTACTATCGTTTCAGTGAGGTTGGGGTGGACTGCATATAATCCCATAGCAAGGATATAGGGCAAACTCAGTGTTGTAATTGCAGAAGACAATAGGGTGGGAGTGGGGATGATGGGAAAGGGAGGGAGACGTCATCATTTGTACAACTGAATGCATTCAACTGAAATGTGTCTTTCACATTTGACCCAACCCCTCTGATTCAGAGAGGTGCGGGGGGCTGCCTTAAATCGACATCCATGTCTTCAGCGCCAGGGGAACAGTGGGTTAACGACCCTGATCCATGGCAGAACAACAGGATTTTTACCCTGTCAGGTCAGGGATTCGATCCAGCGACCTTTCAGTTACTGGCCCGACACTCTAACCACTAAGCTACCTGTCGCCCATGATGATGAGGATGAGGATGGTGATGACAAAGATGGTGATGACAATGATGTTGAGGATGATTGTCGATGATGATGTCGATGATGATGATGTGAAATACATGTTTTACTGCTTTCATTTGTCAGAATGAGACCATGTGTGTGCAGGCAACAGTTAGTGAACAAAAAGACAAGGTAAACAATTGCTATGGCAGGTTTGATCGAATCCAGCCTAAAGACAACAGCTCGATAGCCATCTCACAAAGAGAGAGTGTGAGTGAGAGAGAGAGAGAGAGAGTACAGGCTCAGTGAAAAGAGAGAGAGAGACAAGGGGAGAAAAAGAGAGGGACTAGCTGCACTGTCATTTCGACCATCAAATCACATTTGCGGCCATGCCATATTTATCCAATTCAAGACAAGGGGCATCTGAACATTCACAGCACACACCCAGAACGCTGCCTGGCTGATTGGAGGCCCACTGAACAATCCTCCCAACATGTTATTTACCAGCGACTGGAGATGATGGTGATGATGCTTATTGTACGATGTGTCTTCTGGGTCGATGTAGAATAAATGGAGAAGAGGCGAAGGAGGGAGAGAAGGAGTGAGGTAAGGTCTGGAGGAGAAGGGGATAATGTTACAGATGACACTGACATGGTTATTATGGCCTAGTGGGGTGGAAGAGGAGCAGAGCGTTGAGATGGACTGGAGTGGGAGAGTAGATAGAATGGGTCTTACCCTGTCTTCCTCCCTCTACCCAACCTCCCCTTCTCTGTCTTCCTCCCTCTACCCTACCTCCCCTTCTCTGACTTCCTCCCTCTACCCAACCTCCCCTTCTCTGTCTTCCTCCCTCTACCCAACCTCCCCTTCTCTGTCTTCCTCCCTCTACCCAACCTCCCCTTCTCTGTCTTCCTCCCTCTAACCAACCTCTCCTTCTCTGTCTTCCTCCCTCTACCCAACCTCCCCTTCTCTGTCTTCCTCCCTCTACCCAACCTCCCCTTCTCTGTCTTCCTCCCTCTACCCAACCTCCCCTTCTCTGTCTTCCTACTTTGTTTATTGATTACACGTCTCTTTCTTTCTGTCCCCTCTCCTCCAATCTAAAACCCCCATCTTTCCAAGCAGTACAAGTCCATGTAACAGTTACGTTCCCTGAGTTCCAGACAGACCTCTACTCTGAACTCCCGTCTCCTGTCCATGTCTCCACACACTGTAAAAGCTGTTAGGACCAGGAGAAACATCGATGTCATCTATAGATTACCTAATGTATGTGGACACTGGATTTCTTTGGTGAAACACTATCAATGTCTGAGATAGTGAGCAGTCATGAGGGAACAAGGCTAAGGCCTGTGAATCTAAGAAGGTTATCGCTTCAAACACATTAGCATGACTCAATTCATGTTCAGGACTGTATATATTTGAATTATATTGACCAGTGTGTGTGTGTTTTCATACACTCTGACTCTGATCCATCCCCCCTCCACCCATCTGTGTTTCTGCCTCTAATGAGGGTCTATTTATACACCCCTCTGTCAGGCAAGCTGAAGAATGGAGGGATGGAGGGGTGGAGCGAGGGAACGGAGGACTGAAGGAGTGATGTGCTTTATTCTGTTTGCTAATTCAGAACATTGTGTCTTAGCTTTGTGCTGTTTGGTTCAAACAGAACATTAATACTGTTGTTCTAATGAGCAGGTGTCTGTGTTTACTTTTACTTGGGTCAGGGCTAATGTGTTCTCTGCTACGCCAATAACAACATGAGCACAATTAAACCTGTGGCGTATAGAGCTGGTGGAAGGGACTGGGTGTCTGGTGAAGTGTGTGTGTGTGTGTGTGTGTGTGTGTGTGTGTATGATGAAGTGTGTAGGCTTGCTGGACAGAGTGGCCAGGAAAGTGGTTCTTAACTCAATAAAATTTTATTTGAAATACATGCATAACGGTACAGCCAACCTCTCACAGAACTCTGTTTGACAGAGGTGGCAGGTAGCCTAGTGGTTAGAGTGTTGGTCCAATAACTGAAAGGTTGAACAAGGCAGTTAACCAACTGTTCCTAGGCCGTCACTGTAAATAATAATTTGTTCTTTACTGACTTGCCTGGCTAAAAATTTAAAAAATGTCCTCTCTAATTCTTCACTTCTTTCCCAAATGTGTAATCTTCCTCTCTCACCATCTTCCTGGCTCTCCTCATCATATTAAACCAAATTCAACTCTCCCGCTCTCCTTCTCACCCTCTCGCTGACCATCTCATAAATAAGGCTTTCCACAGATCTAGGATCAGTTTAGCCACCTGCAATCATAACCGGAACCACCAGCAGAAGAAAGGCAAAACTGACCATAGATCAGTGCTTGTTGGCAACTTCAACAAACACAGTATGTTATCTGACAAGGTGGCAGGTGTGCAGGGTGAGATGGAGATCATGTTGCTCTAAACCTAATTTCTCCTGCTTTCTCTGAGAGCAGAGATCCATGTCACACCGCGTGGCCGTGTGACCAGCATGGCAAAGGGCTATCTCATTAGTCTGCCTCATCACAGCAGGAGACCGGATACACACATACACACATACACATGCACACACAAATGAGAGGCAAGCACTCGCTCATTTTATTTTCCCTCTGGCTCTTTTTCTCTCTCCTATTCTCTCTATTCCGATCAGTCTCTTTCTTCCCCCTACCTTTCCTCATTTTCATCTCTCTTCTTGTCACTCTCTTCCTCTCCGCCACCCTCCCTCTCTCTCTGGCCTCTCCATCCAGGATTTAATTAAAGGAGTTAAATGGCCAGGGGTGATTCTCATCATGTCATCCCTCTCTCTTTCTCTCCTCCTCTGAGGTTATATCTGACTAATCCACCCCCCCCCCCCCCCCCTGAAGCTCAGTCTCAATAATGTATGGGCTGTGTGGCTGTAGCCTAGCCGCCCAGCGAGCCTGACACCAGGAGAGAGGCTGAGGCTGACTCCTAGCACCAGTCCTGGTACTGCTGGGGTACAACCAGAGCTGAGGGTCTTGGGCTGACACCTTGAATAAAGGAAAAACGTGCACTCACTAAAATATATGGATATACTTGATTCCAAAACGATACCAAAATGATACCACAACAACAGAAAGAAGGTGTACAGTATGGAACTCGATCCAGACAGATAAACTCAGCTACTGCTCTGTTCGATTGTTGAGCATATTTTACCATTCAATATCATTACATTTTGAAAATGATAATGTCAATTTCTTTGACAGCTATGTATAAATTCATTAATTATACCATCAATTTGACTTTGTTTTTACCAATCTAACTACTGTGCCAAACAAAATAATGGTAAACATCTATTTGAAAGGTAAATGTTGATAAACTGGGTAGGTCAAGATGTAGCCTAGGCCTCCTCAAAATACAGGTGAAATTCGTATTATTCAATAGGCATGTGTGAGTGCATTGAGTTATTGTGCTTGTTTTAGCTGGTGTCATTGGGCTACAGATGACCTACAATCTCTTCCATTTAAGACTTATTTAATTAGCAACTGCTCAGAGAATATATTCATTTATTGTAGAGATCAACAACATTTGCATGCAATCTCTTCTTTTATAAAAGTGGGCACTGTCTCTAAAAAAAGTTACGTAATTTGCAAGGCATTACTAGAGGTATTCACAGATCCACCAGTACCCGAATAGCCGAGACCCGATCTGGGACATGAGCGTGTCCGGGTCCAGAATTCAAAATAATGTCACGGGTCTGGGTCGGTTCTGATATGATTGTCACGGGTCTCAGGTATGTGTAATTTTAACTGACTTGTCTAGGAAGGACCCATAAAGTGTTGAAGTCGGAAGTTTACATATACTCAATTATTATTTGGTAGCATTGCCTTTAAATTGTTTAACTTGGGGCAAACGTTTCGGGTAGCCTTCCACAAGTTTCACACAATCATTTGGGTGAATTTTGGCCCATTCCTCATGACAGATCTGGTGTATTTGAGTCAGGTTTGTTGGCCTCCTTGCTCACACAAGCTTTTTCAGTTCTGCCCACAAATGTTCTATAGGATTGAGGTCAGGGCTTTGTGATGGCCACTCCAATACCTTGACTTTGTTGTCCTTAAGCCATTTTGCCACAACTTTGGAAGTTTGCTTGGGGTCATTGTCCATTTGGAAGAGCCATTTGCGACCAAGCTTTAACTTCCTGAGTGATGTCTTGAGATGTTGCTTCAATATATCCACATAATTTTCCTCCTTCATGATGCCATCTATTTTGTGAAGTGCACCAATCTCTCCTGCAGCAAAGCACCCCCACAACATGATGCTGCCACCCCCGTGCTTAATGGTTGGGATGGTGTTCTTCAGCTTGCATGCCTCCCCCTTTTCCTCCAAACATAACGATGGTCATTATGACCAAACAGTTCTATTTTTGCTTCATCAGACCAGAGGATATTTGTCCAAAAAGTAAAATCTTTGTCCCCATGTGCAGTTGCAAACCGTAGTCTGGCTTTTTTATGGTGGTTTTGGAGCAGTGGCTTCATCCTTGCTGAGCGACCTTTCAGGTTATGTCGATATAGGACTTGTTTTACTGTGGATATAGATACTTTTGTACCTGTTTCCTCCAGCATCTTCACAAGGTCCTTTGCTGTTGTTCTGGGATCGATTTGCACTTTTTGCACCAAAGTACGTTCATCTCTAGGAGACAGAATGCGTCTCCTTCCTGAGCAGTATGACGGCTGCGTGGTCCCATGGTGTTTATACTTGCGTACTATTGTTTGTACAGATGAACGTGGTACCTTCAGGCATTTGGAAATTGCTCTCAAGCATGAACCAGACTTGTGGAGGTCTACAATTTTTTTCTGAGGTTTTGGCTGATTTCTTTTGATTTTCTCATGATGTCAAGCAAAGAGGCTCTGAGTTTGAAGGTAGGCCTTGAAATACATCCACAGGTACACCTCCAATTGACTCAAATAATGTCAATTAGCCTATCAGAATCTTCTAAAGCCATGACATCATTTTCTGGAATTTTCCAAGCTTTTTAAAGGCACAGTCAACTTAGTGTATGTAATCTTCAGACCCACTGGAATTGTGATACAGTGAATTATTAAGTGAAATAATGTCTGTAAACAATTGTTGGAAAAATGACTTGTGTCATGCACAAAGCAGATGTCCTAACCGACTTGCAAAAACTATAGTTTGTTAACAAGAAATTTGTGGAGTTGTTGAAAAACTAGTTTTAATGACTCCAACCTAAGTGTATGTAAACCTCCGACTTCAACTGTAGAACCGAACACAACTAGTGCAGTAGAGAGAGAGATAAAAAGTTATAATTTATGCTGCTGCTCTTTGCTTTTCAGGATTGTGCTGTGTGGAACTTGTTGTTGTTGTTGGCCAATCATAAATCCTGAAAGCTGCACTAGGCTACAGTCATAGAGTCTCCATGTGGGGAAAAGTTAGGAGATATCAAATCAATGGATGATGAAATGTAAATGACAGAATTAAAAGTTTAAAGGAGAAGGACAGTCTACAACGACCAAGAGCCAACAATTAGGCTGTTTTTATTTTATTTTGAAGGGAGTTGTTGTTGTTTTTAACTGTGTTGGACGGGACAGTGCATGCAGCCTCAATTAGCCTAGCTAGCTAGCTAGCTTAAATAGCTTTTCCCGGTTTGATGCTGTCAAGACAGGAACTAGTAATCATATTGAATGATAAAATAACCTACAGCAGCTATGGCAGCTATTAATCTACTATTGCGCGAGTCGGCTTGGTTGGTTGCGGTCTCTCGTTTCTCCCACAATCCTCCTTGTTCCCTGTGTCACTCAATCACAGCAGCCTACATCTACAGCACAGCCCATGCTAAAGCGTTGCCTCTCTGTACCTCCACTCTCTCATGCTTTATCTGCTCCTTTGAATTAAGTATTTTGTATTATTTTATTCTGCTGCTTCCCTCACTCGGATCGGACCAGGTCTGGATCCTAACAGAACATTGCCCTCGGGTCTGTTCAGACTCCAAATAACAAAAATAATTATGCATATCGGGCCTGAATGGGAGAGCCCCAGGTCCATTTCGGAACGGGATCCAACGTTTTGGACCTGTGAAGTCCTCTGGGCAAAATGCGGCTGTGGAATCTGGTGGAAACCAGCATTTTGCAAACAGTAAATAACAGTTCCAAAATGATTACATGCCGTGTTGCATTACTCAAGGTTGTTTATTTCTGTGCAGCATGAGTGAAGAGCTAACAATATAGCCCAGGCAGCTGTAACAATGAATGAGTTAGCGGATCAGACCCGTTGCTCTTCACACTATAAAGGGGCTGCGCTGATAGACAGACTTGATCATGTCAATCACGCCAGACACGTTTGACAGACGTACCGAACGTAACAAAAACTAGAGTACCGAACCAATTTTTGTTGTTGTGTGGAAAAGTACAAATGTTTAGGTATACTGTGCAACACTAATTTACATTTGTAGTGGTGGGCCCAGCCCCCAAAGTGACTCTTTACACTGTATGCAAGGATTTTATTTGTGTTGTTTTAGGATTGCTGCATTATCTCACCAATCCCCTCTTGTCACATCTCTACGAAGGAAATGGTTGTCTTTATATCCTGTACGTCTGATATCTGATTGGAGGTTAACTTTACAATAATAATATGTGTCAACAACATTTACAGTAAACATTACACCCACAAAAGTTTAAAAAATGAAGTAAAAAAATGAAGACATTTAATTTGTCATAATACAGTGTTGTAATGATGTGCAAATAGTTAAAAGTACAAAATGGAAAATAAACAAACATAAATATAGGTTGTATGATGTTTGTTCTTCACTGGTTGCCCTTTTCTTGTGGCAACAGGTCACAAATCTTGCTGCTGTGATGGCACACTGTGGCTTTTCACTGAATCTGTACTCTCTCTCTCTCTCTCTCTCTCTCTCTCTCTCTCTCTCTCTCTCTCTCTCCATACATTATTTACATAAATGTTCTACTGTTTCCCACAAAAGCTTCAAAATAAAAAGGTCTTCATTCAGGCCTGTTAAGGGCTGACTCCTAACACCAGGCCTGCTGCTTCTGGGGTAAAGCTGGGGTTGATTGACTGAGGGGCTGACTCCTAACACCAGGCCTGGTGCTTCTGGGGTAAAGCTGGGGTTGATTGACTGAGGGGCTGAGGGGCTGACTCCTAACACCAGGCCTGGTGCTTCTGGGGTAAAGCTGGGGTTGATTGACTGAGGGGCTGACTCCTAACACCAGGCCTGGTGCTGCTGGGGTAAAGCTGGGGTTGATTGACTGAGGGGCTGACTCCTAACACCAGGCCTGGTGCTTCTGGGGTAAAGCTGGGGTTGATTGACTGAGGGGCTGACTCCTAACACCAGGCCTGCTGCTTCTGGGGTAAAGCTGGGGCTGATTGACTGAGGGTAAAGCTGGGGCTGATTGACTGAGGGCTGACTCCTAACACCAGGCCTGGTGCTAAAGCTGGGGTTGATTGACTGGGGGCTAAAGCTGGGGCTGATTGACTGAGGGGCTGACTCCTAACACCAGGCCTGGTGCTTCTGGGGTAAAGCTGGGGCTGATTGACTGGCCTGGTGCTTCTGGGGTAAAGCTGGGGTTGATTGACTGAGGGGGTGCTGACTCTAACACCAGGCCTGGTGCTGCTGGGGTAAAGCTGGGGCTGATTGACTGAGGGGCTGACTCCTAACACCAAGCCTGCTGCTTCTGGGGTAAAGCTGGGGCTGATTGACTGAGGGGCTGACTCCTAACACCAGGCCTGGTGCTTCTGGGGTAAAGCTGGGGCTGATTGACTGAGGGGCTGACTCCTAACACCAGGCCTGGTGCTGCTGGGGTAAAGCTGGGGCTGATTGACTGAGGGGCTGACTCCTAACACCAGTCCTGGTGCTTCTGGCGTAAAGCTGGGGCTGATTGACTAAGGGGCTGATTGACTGAGGGGCTGACTCCTAACACCAGGCCTGGTGCTGCTGGGGTAAAGCTGGGGCTGATTGACTGAGGGGCTGACTCCTAACACCAGGCCTGCTGCTTCTGGGGTAAAGCTGGGGCTGATTGACTGAGGGGCTGACTCCTAACACCAGGCCTGGTGCTTCTGGGGTAAAGCTGGGGCTGATTGACTGAGGGGCTGACTCCTAACACCAGGCCTGCTGCTTCTGGGGTAAAGCTGGGGCTGATTGACTGAGGGGCTGACTCCTAACACCAGGCCTGGTGCTTCTGGGGTAAAGCTGGGGTTGATTGACTGAGGGGCTGACTCCTAACACCAGGCCTGGTGCTTCTGGGGTAAAGCTGGGGCTGATTGACTGAGGGCTGACTCCTAACACCAGGCCTGGCTTCTGGGGTAAAGCTGGGGCTGATTGACTGAGGGGCTGACTCCTAACACCAGGCCTGGTGCTTCTGGGGTAAAGCTGGGGCTGATTGACTGAGGGGCTGACTCCTAACACCAGGCCTGCTGCTTCTGGGTTAAAGCTGGGGCTGATTGACTGAGGGGCTGACTCCTAACACCAGGCCTGGTGCTTCTGGGGTAAAGCTGGGGTTGATTGACTGAGGGGCTGAGGGGCTGACTCCTAACACCAGGCCTGGTACTTCTGGGGTAAAGCTGGGGCTGATTGACTGAGGGGCTGACTCCTAACACCAGGCCTGGTGCTTCTGGGGTAAAGCTGGGGCTGATTGACTGAGGGGCTGACTCCTAACACCAGGCCTGGTGCTTCTGGGGTAAAGCTGGGGCTGATTGACTGAGGGGCTGACTCCTAACACCAGGCCTGGTGCTTCTGGGGTTAAAGCTGGGGCTGATTGACTGAGGGGCTGACTCCTAACACCAGGCCTGGTGCTTCTGGGGTAAAGCTGGGGTTGATTGACTGAGGGGACTGGCCTGGTGCTTCTGGGGTAAAGGGGGTTGATTGACTGAGGGGCTGACTCCTAACACCAGGCCTGGTGATTGACTGAGGGACTGAGGGGCTGACTCCTAACACCAGGCCTGGTGCTTCTGGGGTAAAGCTGGGGTTGATTGACTGGGGCTGAGGGGCTGACTCCTAACACCAGGCCTGGTGCTGCTGGGGTAAAGCTGGGGCTGATTGACTGAGGGGCTGACTGAAAGCTGGGGTTGATTGACTGAGGGGCTAACACCAGGCCTGGTGCTTCTGGGTTAAAGCTGGGGCTGATTGACTGAACTCCTAACACCAGGCCTGGTGCTGATTGGGGTTGATTGACTGAGGGGCTGACTCCTAACACCAGGCCTGGTGCTTCTGGGGTAAAGCTGGGGCTGATTGACTGAGGGGCTGACTCCTAACACCAGGCCTGCTGCTTCTGCTTCTGGGGTAAAGGCTGGGGCTGATTGACTGAGGGGCTGACTCCTAACACCAGGCCTGGTGCTTCTGGGGTAAAGCTGGGGCTGATTGACTAAGGGGCTGAGGGGCTGACTCCTAACACCAGGCCTGGTGCTGCTGGGGTACAGCTTGGGCTGAGGCTGGGGTTAAGTTTGGGGCTGCTATGGTTGATGCTCTCTGCATTTCTGTATATTGAGGGCAAGAGCTCTACAACGTATAGCCTCCCACTCTGACATCTGTAGGGGCTACTTGTTTATAGGACAGTCATTATTATAGGAAAACTGCAGCATTATGCCAATAGGCTATTTGTAACAATAATGAATAAATACATTTTTGGCGAATTTGGCATACAATACTGTGCAGAAAATATAATAGACACTGACAAAATACACCACTATAATCAAAATGTCTCACAAAAACATAAATCCTGGAATCCTGAAAGTGTAGATAAATAATCACGTCAAACTGCACCAGTCGGGTCCTATTAGTGCTGTATCTGTCAATAGGACACGCTGGTGTGGTAGGGGAAAGGCTGCTATTACAGCAAACACATCTAATGACCTTTTCACCAATCGAAGAGGGATGTGTGTGTGCGTGCATGCATGTGTATGCGCTTGCGGTGTGCGTGTGTATGTGTGCATGCTTGCAGTGTGTGTGTGTGTGTGTGTGTGTGTGTGTGTGTGTGTGTGTGTGTGTGTGTGTGTGTGTGTGTGTGTGTGTGTGTGAACGTGTTGGTGTGTCTTTCTGTGTCTTTGTATGTGTGCGTGTGTGTATGCATGGACACTCGCGCATGTGGAGGGGTGTCTTGGGATGCTAATGATAACACGGAAATACAAGACAACTACCAATTAAGTCTGTCAGGGACAGATTTATCCCGGGGTTTGACAGTCCCCTCACGCTGCAGCCGCTGATTTCCCTTTACATGCCACACAACGCAATTAAGATCTGGTGGGTGTGGCTGGGCTGGAATTATCCCTCTGTGTGGTTGTCATTCCCTCTCTCTCCCTCCCTCCATTATCTATTAATAACCGCTATTGTCTGAGCCGGAGAAGCACTGGGCGAAGGAACAATTAGGACAACTAAACACACACACACGCACACACAAAGACACACACACGTATGTGGAAGTGAAAGACACACATTAAACACACATGTACATACTGGATAGGAGCTACTGAATATTAGGGACACATTGCCAGCTGGTTTTGTCCTGAAATTCTGTCTGTATTACTGTTTATAGTACATGCGGATTCAGAAATTCTTTGTCGATATATTTTGCCTGTATTAAGTTTATTGTGTATATTCTGACTGTATTAAGTTTATTGTGAATATTCTGTCTGTTGATTCTGTTTACTGTGGCAGCACCATTACCCTTATCAAAATCCCGGTATATGTAAATGTACTTGGCGCATAAAGATGGTTCTGATTCTAACACCCACGCACACATATTTCTGCATGTACCAGACAGACTGATGGACATGTTTGGGTAGGAGCCACACAGCTGATAATTGCCAATTGTCGTGACCTCACAGTCGGTGGGCAGGGAGCAGGGAGAGAGAGATGTACTTTTCCATCGTGATGCGACCTTCGTCACCCTTATGGATCTATCTTATTAAGGATGGAGGCCCTTTTTTCTCCATGTGTTCACTCTGCTGGAGTTTAATGCAAGGGACTATATTGCCATATGGACATGCATAAAGCATTTCATAGCTCATCAAAGACAGAAACGAGGGCAGAGAGGATATACATCAAAGACAGAAAAAGATAGAGGGCAGAAAGAGGGATATACAGTGCAGCAAAAGGTGGGAGGACAATAGAGGAGGAATGAGGGAGGAGATAGGGGGAGGAAGATAGCGGGAGGAAAATAGGGGGAGGAATGATAGGGGAGGAAAGATAGGGGGAGGAAAGATAGGAAAGATAGCGGGAGGAAAGATAGCGGGAGGAAAATAGGGGGAGGAATGATAGGGGGAGAAATGGGGGAGAAAGAAGAGGGATGAGGTTGGTCGATGATGGCCTGTAGCGTTTGATCCATCTCTCTTTGCTCTATGGCTCAAAGGCTTCACACATGCACACACATAAATGCAAGAGAATGTGTTAGGCCTTCAAGCCACATAGAGAGAGAAAGAAAGAGAAAGAGAGTGCGAGAGAGAGAGATACCCTGGTGAAAAAACAGCAATCAATGCACTTCCGTGCAGCAGCTGCTTGGAGATAAAGCGGCACCTTGGCAGGACACCAGGCTTTTCCTCAGCACTGTGCCCTCTTACTCTAGCAGTTCACCACACACTCTCTGCCCCTTTTCCTCAGCTCTATATACTCAGGGCCAAAACAATCACCTTACACCATGCTACATGTACTGCTTACTATTATTATCTAAATTCCCAATCTGGTCCTCATACCATCACGGTCACATAATCATCCCCAGTTTACAATTGTCTCATTCCCCTCCTCTCCCCTGTAACTATTCCCCAGATCGCAAATGAGAATGTGCTCTCATTCAACTTACCTGGTAAAATAAGGGTAAAATAAATAAAAAATACAAAATACAATACTCTACAGTGTACGTGAGGATATGTTTATTTTAGTTTTCTCTGTGTGTGTCAGACTACAGTACATGGGGCTAAATAACATGGTCCAAATATAAATGAACACCTGGTTTGGCCTGGAAGAGCCTGGCTAAACACTAATCGACCTCTTCCCTCTTCTTTCTCACCCTTTCCTCTCCCTATCTTTCCTCTCCCTATCTTTCCTCCCGCTATCTTTCCTCCTGCTATCTTTCCTCCCCTATCTTTCCTCCCCCTATCTTTCCTCTCCCTATCTTTCCTCCTCCTATCTTTCCTCTCCCTCTCTTTCCTCCTCCTATCTTTCCTCCCCCTATCTTTGCTCCTCCCTATCTTTCCTCCCCTATCTTTCCTCCTCCTATCTTTCCTCCCCCTATCTTTGCTCCTCCCTATCTTTCCTCTCCCTATCTTTCCTCTCCCTATCTTTCCTCTTCCTATCTTTCCTCTCCCTATCTTTCCTCTCCCTATCTTTCCTCCCCCTATCTTTCCTCTCCCTATCTTTCCTCCTCCTATCTTTCCTCTCCCTATCTTTCCTCCTCCTATCTTTCCTCTCCCTATCTTTCCTCTCCCTATCTTTCCTCCTCCTATCTTTCCTCCCCCTATCTTTCCTCTCCCTATCTTTCCTCTCCCTATCTTTCCTCTCCCTATCTTTCCTCTCCCTATCTTTCCTCCTCCTATCTTTCCTCCCCCTATCTTTCCTCTCCCTATCTTTCCTCTCCCTATCTTTCCTCCCCCTATCTTTCCTCCCCCTATCTTTCCTCCTCCTATCTTTCCTCCCCCTAACGTTCCTCCCTTCGCTGCACTTGTTCTACCTCCTAAAAAAATAAAATACATTTAAAAACCTGAGTTTGGCCTGGGAGCTGCTGGCTTTCAAAACCTATCGGGGGGGGGTTAAGTCTGGACTCCGTCTTAGAGCAATGCATGATGGGAAGTGGTCCAGGGTCCTGCCTCGTCCTCCCTGCCTTGTCGTACCCATTGAACCCAGAGTCTGGTTCGGGGCCAGATAAGCAATTTGGGCCCTCTGTGGGTGCTGCATGGCACACTGGCACAAGTAGAGGGGCTTATGTCTTAGGACCCCCAACTCTTTTTCCAATTCCAAACATCTAAAAGATGGCAGATTAATATTCACAAGCCAATAAAAGACCAGAAAAGCAGCTGGCATTACTACATTTAAATCACCATTAAACCTACAAAACCCAGAAGTGTGAATGATTTCTAAAGAACCACCATTCAACTACTGGACAATGACAGCTAAGCCACACTGACACAGACCAGGTCAACCTGTTCAGAAAACAGCAGAAGTCAGGGGGTTAAAGAAGCAGGGAGACCCATTGTTCCAGACTCCCTGAGTCAGATCGAACACCCCCTCCTCTGAGGCCAAACTGAATTCTTCTGTTCTGTGTGCCCACGTTGCCATGACGACAGGAGAGTGAGAGCCAGGAAGTGTTCTGGTAGCTTTCCCAAACCTGGGGGTACTCAGGATAAACGCAACCAATCAAAAGGGGATGTGGAGGTAATGAAGACTATAGGCTGTGAGAGAGGCTTTTAGGAGGCGCTGCTAACACTGAGCACTTCAGCCACAGCGCTCGTCGTTCAGCCCGCCGCTCAACTCAGCCTGGTGGATTAGCCTCCCCGCCATCACTATGGAAACCGAAACGCCGCCTTGCAGAGCCGCAGACACACAGGCAGGAGATTATCTTTTTTCTCGTCCGGTTATGAAATGAAAAAGTATTATCGAAGTGCTACTTAGGATTTTTCTGGTGTTTTGGTTTGAGTGATGGCTGGTTCTTTATGGAGACCTGGTGTGAAGACAGTGGTCTTATGATAAATTGTTTTCCTGGGATGAGCACTCATACAGTCTGTATTACCCCACTTAATTTAATGGATCTGTTTGATACTGAAATTATAATAGTATGTCATATGAACAATTCAATGCTGTGGCCTAGGGTGGTCTACGGGTCGAAGCCGCTGCCTGCAGAGACATGGGCTGGATTCCGGCACAATCGTTCCTCTCTCCCTCTGTCCTGTCCAATAAACCAAAAATGTGTGAGGAGTGGGATTGCACCTCTCCTTTAAAAGATAGAGGGAGGTGGCATGTAGGCGAGGTAGCCTAACGGTAACTGAAACTGGGCCAGTAACTAAAAAAAATCGCTGGTTTGAATACCTGAGCCGACAAGGTGAAAAATCTGTTGATGTTCCCTTGAGATAGGTACTTAACCCTAATATGCTCCAGGGATGCCGTACAGGAATGGCTGTCCCTGTAAAACAACATATTTCACTGTGGCTTCCGAAGTATTAACACCCCTTGACTTATTCCACATTTTGTTGTGTTACTGCCTGAGTTCAAAATGGAATAAATATATGTACACTACCAGTCAAATGTTTTAGAACACCTACTCATTCAAAGGTTTTTCGTTATTTTTTACTATTTTCTATATTGTACAATAATAGTGAAGACAACAAAATTATGAAACAACACATATGGAATGCTGTAGTAACCAAAAAAGTGTTAAACAAGCTTCATGAGGTAGTCACCTGGAATGCATTTCAATTAACAGGCATGCCTTCTTAAAATTTTATTTGTGGAATTTCTTTCCTTAATGAAATCCAATCAGTTGTGTTGTGACATGTTAGGATGAGTATACAGAAGATAGCCCTATTTGGTAAAAGACTAAGTCCATATTATGGCAAGAACAGCTCAAATAAGCAAAGAGAAATGACAGTCCATCATTACATTAAGAGATGAAGGAAAATGTCAACAACTATGAAAATTTCAGTCACAAAAACCATCAAGAGCTCGGAACTGGCTCTCATGAGGACCGCCACAGGAAAGGAAGACCCTACTTCTGCAGCAGAGGATAAGTGATACTAGCCTCAGAACAGAGAGACACGGTGTGGGTGAACGGATGATCTCCACATGTGTATTTCCCCCCATAAAGCATGGAGGAGGTGGTGTTATGGTATTGGAGTGCTTTGCTGGTGACCCTGTCAGTGATTTATTTAGAATTCAAGGCACACTTAACCAGCTTGGTTACCACAGCATTCTGCAGCGATACGCCATCCCATCTGGTTTGGGCTTAGTGTGACTATCATTTGTTTTCAACAGGACGATGACCCAACACACCTCCAGGCTGTGTAAGGGCTATTTGACCAAGAAAGAGAGTGATTGAGTGCTGCATCAGATGGATGCTCTGGCCTCCACAATCCCCCAACCTCAACCAAATTGAGATGGTTTGGGATGAGTCAGACTGCAGAGTGAATGTGTTATTTCATAGTTTTGATGTCTTCACTATTATTCTACAATGTAGAAAATAGTAAAAACAAAGAAAAACCCTTGAATAAGTAGGTGTTCTAAAACTTTTGACCGGTAATGTATTTTTCAACCATCTACACACATAATATCCCATAATGACAAAGTGAAAACATGTTTTTAGACATTTACATAAGTATTCACACCCCTGATTCAATACCTTGAAGAAGCACCTTTTTGTGGCGATTACTGCTTTTTGATAATATTTACAATATTTGTCCATTATTCAGATACTTGTATGTGTGGGGTACAGAGATGGGGTAGTCATTCAAAAATGATTAGGGGGGTAACCACAATGGTTTTTAACACGGAATGAGTCCATGCAACTTATTTTGCGATTTATTAAGTACATGTTTACCCCTGAACTTATTTAGGCTTGCCATAACAAAGGGGTCGAATACTTATTGACTCAAGATATTTCAGCCTTTTCATTTTTTTTGGCAATGTTCTACAATCCAAATTATACTTTGACATTATGTGGTATTGTGTGGAGATCAGTGACACAACATTTGATACATTTGATACATTTGATACATTTAAAATTTCGGCTGAAACACAACCAAATGTTGAAAAAGTAAAGGGGTGTGACCTCTTTCAGAAGACACTGTATCTGGTGTGTGTGGAAATGTATAAACACACTCATTCCCTCACCCTTGGAATTCCCATTTTTAGTTTATCCGACCTCATCCCCAGAACATTGTTTCCAATAACCTCCTTTTTCCTCGTAATCTCAGGGTGACGGCTCTGGAAAGCCAGAGTGGGATTTTTGATTTTTTTGGAGCTCAGCCAAAAGGGCAGAGAAAGCTATAACCACCCACATCACAACTAACAACACGCACACGTTATCTTTAAAGGGGGTGGTAGTATCGATACTAGGTTGTATCAGAAAGGGGAGAGACGTATCAGTCAATATCACTAACCTGAAAGGTCGGCACACACCATACACACAGCACAGCTCTGCACTGAGGTCTAAACTGTAGTCTCTCACAGTGGTCTTAGTCTGGTGTTGCACTGAGGTCTCAACTGTAGTCTCTCACAGGGGTCTTAGTCTGGTGTTGCACTGAGGTCTCAACTGTAGTCTCTCACAGGGATCTTAGGCTGGTGTTGCACTGAGGTCTAAACTGTAGTCTCTCACAGGGGTCTTAGTCTGGTGTTGCACTGAGGTCTCAACTGTAGTCTCTCACAGGGGTCTTAGTCTGGTGTTGCACTGAGGTCTAAACTGTAGTCTCTCACTGGGGTCTTAGTCTGGTGTTGCACTGAGGTCTCAACTGTAGTCTCTCACTGGGGTCTTAGTCTGGTGTTGCACTGAGGTCTAAACTGTAGTCTCTCACAGGGGTCTTAGTCTGGTGTTGGACTGAGGTCTAAACTGTAGTCTCTCACAGGGGTCTTAGTCTGGTGTTGCACTGATGTCTAAACTGTAGTCTCTCACAGGGGTCTTAGTCTGGTGTTGCACTGAGGTCTAAACTGTAGTCTCTCACAGGGGTCTTAGTCTGGTGTTGCACTGATGTCTAAACTGTAGTCTCTCACAGGGGTCTTAGTCTGGTGTTGCACTGAGGTCTAAACTGTAGTCTCTCACAGGTGTCTTAGTCTGGTGTTGCACTGGGCTCTAAACTGTAGTCTCTCACAGTGGTCTTAGTCTGGTGTTGCACTGAGGTCTAAACTGTAGTCTCTCACTGGGATCTTAGTCTGGTGTTGCACTGAGGTCTAAACTGAGCCGTGTTTATAGAGGAGTGACAGTACCACTGCACTACAGTTTATTCCTCAGTGCAGCACTGCAACACCAGCAGCAGACTCTCCTCCAGAAGCACAGTGCTGTATACTAAGGTCTAAACTCCAGACTCTCCTCCAGAAGTACAGTGCTGTATACTAAGTTCTAAACTCCAGACTCTCCTCCAGAAGCACAGTGCTGTATACTAAGGTCTAAACTCCAGACTCTCCTCCAGAAGCACAGTGCTGTATACTAAGGTCTAAACTCCAGACTCTCCTCCAGAAGCACAGTGCTGTATACTAAGTTCTAAACTCCAGACTCTCCTCCAGATGTACAGTGCTGTATACTAAGGAATAAACTCCACACTCTCCTCCAGAAGCACAGTGCTGTATACTAAGGTCTAAACTCCAGACTCTCCTCCAGAAGCACAGTGCTGTATACTAAGGTCTAAACTCCAGACTCTCCTCCAGAAGCACAGTGCTGTATACTAAGTTCTAAACTCCAGACTCTCCTCCAGATGTACAGTGCTGTATACTAAGGAATAAACTCCACACTCTCCTCCAGAAGCACAGTGCTGTGTACTAAGGTCTAAACTCCAGACTCTCCTCCAGAAGCACAGTGCTGTGTACTAAGGTCTAAACTCCAGACTCTCCTCCAGAAGTACAGTGCTGTGTACTAAGTTCTAAACTCCAGACTCTCCTCCAGAAGCACAGTGCTGTATACTAAGTTCTAAACTCCAGACTCTCCTCCAGAAGCACAGTGCTGTGTACTAAGGTCTAAACTCCAGACTCTCCTCCAGAAGCACAGTGCTGTATACTAAGTTCTAAACTCCAGACTCTCCTCCAGAAGCACAGTGCTGTGTACTAAGTTCTAAACTCCAGACTCTCCTCCAGAAGCACAGTGCTGTATACTAAGTTCTAAACTCCAGACTCTCCTCCAGAAGCACAGTGCTGTGTACTAAGGTCTAAACTCCAGACTCTCCTCCAGAAGCACAGTGCTGTATACTAAGTTCTAAACTCCAGACTCTCCTCCAGAAGTACAGTGCTGTATACTAAGGTCTAAACTCCAGACTCTCCTCCAGAAGCACAGTGCTGTATACTAAGGTCTAAACTCCAGACTCTCCTCCAGAAGCACAGTGCTGTATACTAAGGTCTAAACTCCAGACTCTCCTCCAGAAGCACAGTGCTGTGTACTAAGGTCTAAACTCCAGACTCTCCTCCACACTCCTCAATAAGCACAGTACTGTGGTTCTGATCAGTGCTCACCATGCATGTGGCATGGGGGGGGGGGGGATCAGGCTCAGCCAATCAGAACCCTTCCACATCAGTGGCCAGAGCCATCTCTTATCCTCCTCCAGAGGAGAGGCTTTCCCTGCTAATGTTGCACAACTAGCTAGCGCTCCCCATACCTCTCTCCCTACCTCTCTCCATACCGCTCTCCCTACACCTACACTCCTACTATCCTTTTAGCCCTCTTATCAGTCCCTCTCTCTGGCTCTTTCTCATTCAGTCCCCTCGCTCCATCATGCCTGCAATATACCTCTCTTTACCCTCCAACAATCTCTCTCCGTTTCTCACACACTCCATCTCTCTCACCCCCATCTCTCTCGCCATCTCTCTCCTGTCTTCTCTCAGAGTGACTCCAGGCCTCTCCAGTTATGCGTTGCTGAGGTGTGAGATAGCGGTCTCTACGCTACACTGGAGAGGAGAGCCAGAGAGGCCAGGTCACACCACACCATCCACACTGAATCCTAATGCGTGTGTGTTCCCTGATACCTACAGTACAGGGGGTTATTGGTTGACAATATGTCTTTCCTTTTCTCACATTCCTGGAATAGATAGAAGGAATGGGGGGATGGCAGAGAGAGAAGGAATGGGGGGATGGCAGAGAGAGAAGGAACAAATCATTTTATATGTTTAGTTGTATGTCTTGGGGAGGATGTAGAGGTACCAGTGTTGGAGGGAGAGGTAAATTAACTATAAAGCTAATGAAAAAAGACATGAACAAGAGATAGACACTCGCAGATGGAGACCCCACTTAATCAAGACAAATTACAGAGAGGGGTTGAGATTTCCGAGTCGGCCTCGGAATTCCCGGATACACCTTTATTTAACGTTATTTATCTTAATTTATTTGTATTTGTATTTATTATGGATCCCCATTAGTTCCTGCCAAGGCAGTAGCTATTATTCCTGGGGCTTAGTTTTGATCCCCATTACTTCCTCCCAAGGTAGCAGATACTCTTCCTGGGTTCCAGCAAAATGAAGAAAGTACATTTAGTTTTAAACATTACAATACATTCACAGATTTCACAACACACTGTGTGCCCTCAGGCCCCTACTTCACAACTGCCACATAGCTACAATACAAAATCCATGTGTACGTGTGTATAGTGCATATGTTATCATGTGTGTATGTTGTCACGTGTGTGTGGTATCGTGTGTGTATGTTGTCACGTGTGTTTGGTATCGTGTGTGTATGTTGTCACGTGTGTGTGTGTGTGTGTGTGTGTGTGTGTGTGTGTGTGTGTGTGTGTGTGTGTGTGTGTGTGTGTGTGTGTGTGTGTGTGTGTATGCATGTGTTGCTTCACAGTCCCGTTGTTCCATAAGGTGTATTTTTATCCGTTTTCTTATCTAGTCTTACTGCTTGCATCAGTTACCTGATGTGGAATAGAGATCCATGTAGTACCATGCGCCTCCCATAGTCTGTTGTGGACTTGGGGTCTGTGAAGAGACCTCTTGTGGCTTGTCTTGTGGGGTATGCATGAGTGTCCGAGCTGTGCGCCAGCAGGTCAAACAGACAGCTTGGTGCAGTCAACATGGCAAAACCTCTCATAAGAACAAGTAGTGATGAAGTCAATCTCTCCTCCACTTTGAGCCAGGAGGGATTGTCATGCATATTACTAATGTTAGTGTTAGGTCTCTGTGTACATTCAAGGGCTAGTCTGTTCTGAGCCAAGTAAGTATCGTTGAGATAAAATCTCCAACTCAAGAGAGACCTGGTCCATACCTGCTAGAACACCTAAATATCATCATATAGATGGCCTAGGAGAGCTACGGGCTCGACAAGTATTCCATGTACAAACACATTCACTGAATAGTAACAGATACTCGTCAGACTGTTTAAGTTAAAAAGGCAGCAAAAATTGAATGTGTATTTTGAATATTTCTTGTACTTTCTTGTACTTAATAATACATCATACAACTAAATTAAACAACACGCCGTGTCATTCACAGGTCGCCTGAGGATGTGCCACATTTCCTCCACCGTATTGACTACTTCCTTTGAGAAAACCAACAACATATTCCCATGTATTTATCCTCGCATCATCACGGCAGTAAATGACTTTGTAAACGGCATAGGTTCCCTCAGCCTCCCATGTAAATACAATCTCATTGGGAGATGTTAATAGACTTTTTGTTTTCTTGACCAGGAGTCTCTACAATGCCGCCCCGTTCCCTTGATTCAATTACCACAGGCACGGCGTCAGGGAGTAGAGAGAATGAAGGATGCCCCTGAATGCACCTCCGATAATAACATTCAAATTGATCACTGTCACGTGTCGCTACGCCGCTGTGCCGTTTAAAAGAGACGGTAATGAAAAGACGGGCGCACTCGGTTACGGGGGAGCAGAACATAGCACGACCTCCTCAGGGAAATGACAGGCCCAAGTTCGACGGAGCTACTGCACACGTGTAACGCAGCGCATCCACAGCCAATCAGAAGAAGCTCCGCTAACGCCACCACCGCAGCCTGAAGTGCCGTCATGCCACGTACACAGGCTAAAGCTGATGAGGAGGCCCATACTGTACACACGCATGCAGGCAGGCAAGTAACAGAATTCTGAATGTTATTTTCTGGAGAATGCACTCAGAAGATTGAGATTCACTTACAAAAACATGGATCCATGCATATGCAGTAGAGGACACGCAGACAAACTCACATGGTGTAGGTTTTTACAGTTCACAGCAGGGCTGTCAAGTGTAGGCCTATCACTAATTATGCAACCAAGAAACAAACATTACCTGACCACTCATATTCATTCAAATGTGTTTGAATGCACGTTTGAAAGTAGCTCTAATTTCAAAACGGATTGCCATTGCCCTAATAAACAACTTTTTGCAACTCCTTGAGACATCGTTTAGGAATTCCCATTCATCCTTATACAAGCAATTTATGTGAAATCTACTCTCCAACTGAAGTATCAACGGACACACACACACACACACACAACACACACACACACACACACACACACACACACACACACACACACACACACACACACACACACACACACACACACACACACACACACACACACACACACACACACTCTAAATGAACAAACAGAAGTGTGCCTTTGGGTAATATCACAAAGCTCTCCAGAAGCCCAAGACAGAGTAGACTGAGAGAATAATACAGTTCTGTTTCTGTTTTCCATCTGTATGTGTGCTACAGCCCCCCATGAATACCAACCACTGAACATGGGGCCCAAATGAATAATGATGTGTGGAACATGCATATGGATCACATGTACTAAATATATGTGTGAAGCATGCACAGGGCTAGGCAGGGAGGCAGGGAGGGGGGCAGACAGGGAGGGATGCAGGCAGGCAAGGAGGCAAGGAGGCAGGCAGGCAGGCAGGCAGGCAGGCAGGCAGGCAGGCAGGCAGGCAGGCAGGCAGGCAGGGAGGGAGGGAGGGAGGGAGGGAGGGAGGGAGAGCAGAGATGAGCTACTGAGTGGAGTGGACACCAGAATCAGTAGTTAATCAGGAGTTAAAGTGATCATACACAAAGTCCCTGCAGTTGGGTGGGGGGGGGGGGGGGGGGGGGGGGGGGGGGGCGCACACACAGTACACACAATCACACAGTACACACAATCACACAGTGCACACATGCACACACCCACACAGTACACAAATGTACACACCACACAGTACACACATGCACACACCCACACAGTGCACACATGCACACACCCACACAGTGCACACACCCACACAGTGCACACACCCACACAGTGCACACAGGCACACACCCACACACCCACACATGCACACACCCACACAGTGCACACAATCACACACCCACACACCCACACATGCACACACCCACACAGTGCACACACCCACACAGTGCACACACCCACACAGTGCACACACCCACACATGCACACTCCCACACAGTACACACATGCACACACCCACACAGTACACACATGCACACACCCACACAGTGCACACACCCACACAGTGCACACACCCACACACCCACACAGTGCACACATGCACACACATGCACACACCCACACAGTGCACACATGCACACTCCCACACAGTACACACATGCACACACCCACACAGTGCACACACCCACACAGTGCACACACCCACACATGCACACTCCCACACAGTACACACATGCACACACCCACACAGTGCACACACCCACACAGTGCACACACCCTCACAGTGCACACACCCACACAGTGCACACACAAACACAGTGCACACACCCACACAGTGCACACACCCACACAGTACACACATGCACACTCCCACAAAGTACACACATGCACACATCTAACACAGTGCACACATGCACACACCCACACACCCACACATGCACACAGTACACACACCCACACAGTGCACACACACACACAGTGCACACACACACACACAGTGCACACACCCACACAGTGCACAAACCCACACAGTGCACAAACCCACACAGTGCACAAACCCACACAGTGCACACACCCACACAGTGCACACACCCACACAGAGCGAGAGAGATGGTATAGAAAGACTTAGTCCTTCATACTTCTCTATTTTCTGTCTCTATCACTTTAATATCAATCTCTCTTATACTTTTCTCATTTCCGCATCTATCCACAGGCAGAAATGTACAAACTACTTCATTCATTTCTACTCTCTTTGGTCTCTCTGTTAGTGAGATTCACCATCTGTGTTTCTCTAACCTTTGGAAAAATCTTTTCATTACACACCTGCTGAAAAGCACCAATGCCTCCCATCTCTCCTTCTCCCTGTCCCTTTCTTCTCCCGCTCTTCCTCCTCTCTGTCCTCCCCTCCAAAGTGTCAGGGAGGCAGTTGCCAGGGCCGCTCTGTGTCTCCAGGGGTAACCAGACAAAGGGACATAGCACCCCCGGAGCATCTGCGCGACAACCGGTCCAAATGTTCACCAACAACCAGGGAAGAAAACCAACACAACCAGACAGGTATAGTCACTTTTCACAGGGGAAATACGGTTCACCAACAACATCTTTTGAAGCTGCTGAAGCTCAGTTCCAGACCAGACTAGACCTCATCTGGAAGGTATAACATAGCCCAGGACAGGAAGAGAGACCTTGCAGATACCTTATGCTCCAATTCTCATTAAATAAATGAAATAGTATCAGCCTCCATTAGTGAACAGATATCCGCTGTGTGTGAGTATGTAACAAGATTTTTTGGTCTGACTTCAGTATTCAATGGGGTGGGGGGGGTTAAAACATAAAAAATAAAAACAAGTGTCCAGCATTAGGATTGAAACCAAGATCACCGGAGCCGTAACTCGCAGTGAAGCCCTTCCTTTATCCCCATCCACAACTCCCTAACAAGCTGCAGGTCTACAACATGGTAATAGGAGCTCACGTTGCCCCTAGTGGACGGTATTGAAGGCATCTCCTTACTACATGGTAATAGGAGCTCACGTTGCCCCTAGTGGACGGTATTGAAGGCATCTCCTTACTACATGGTAATAGGAGCTCACGTTGCCCCTATTGGACGGTATTGAAGGCATCTCCTTACTAAATGGCAATAGGTGCTCACGTTGCCCCTATTGGACGGTATTGAAGGCATCTCCTTACTACATGGTAATAGGTGCTCACGTTGCCCCTAGTGGACGGTATTGAAGGCATCTCCTTACTACATGGTAATAGGTGCTCACGTTGCCCCTAGTGGACGGTATTGAAGGCATCTCCTTACTAGATGGCAATAGGTGCTCACTTGCCCCTAGTGGACGGTATTGAAGGCATCTCCTTACTAAATGGCAATAGGTGCTCACGTTGCCCCTATTGGACGGTATTGAAGCCATCTCCTTACTACATGGTAATAGGTGCTCACGTTGCCCCTAGTGGACGGTATTGAAGGCATCTCCCGACGTCCTGGGGACCTGGACAAACGACTAATACTGCAGTGGATCTGGTGTGACATGGCTGGTGTATGAGTGTATGTGAATCCATATGTTGTGCCTTCTGAAGATCACATTGGACAATTTCATTTAAATGAATGCATCTATATTTCCCCTAATGAATAAACATGGTTGTCCTTCACAGTGACACCCACAACTCTCCTCTATGGCTAGCAGGCAGTCCTTTGCCATAACCACTCCATAATCCCTTTAAATACAACCCAGCTACACACTCTAATAACTCAAGCAGAACAAAAACCCATTGTAAGAGAAGGCCGGGTCCATATAGGGCTGGGGTCAAAGGTCATTCACAGCCAAGTGATGCATCTCTGTTAATATGTCAGCCAAGACATAACACAGACACATTGACAGTGAGTAAAACCGATGGTTTTTAAACAAACACCATCTTTCCATAGGGAGAGTTGATGAGTGGGAGACACAGGTGGGAATGGGCTCATCTTGAAGTCTCCCATGGCTAAGAGACAGTGACAGAGCACTTCCCTTAAGTCAAATAAGGGATCAATGAATCTCCATTCAATGGCGCATTACCTCGCTGCCTATCGCCCAATGACGACACAGTCACATGACCCTTCGTAGCCTGGCTCATTACCAGAAGGCCTGGCTCATAAACAGGTTTACAGCAGAACCGTGCCGACGAGGGGTAATATCATCACATTTATGAGAAAGTAATGATTCCTCCTCGGAATTACAAGCGATGAGGAAAAAAGTTTATGAGAATTATATCAGCAGAGAAGAGAATAAAAAAAAACTCTCTCCCACAAACTCTTTAATTTGTTTCCCCCTCTGGGGGATAAACAGAGCTCGGTAATATCAGGCATTAAAGTCAACCCTGTCAAAGAAGGATGGGCCAATTAGTAGAAAAGGAGAAGAGAAGAAACAGAGGAATCAAGGTCAATCCATAAGGTGTAAGGTATATTCTCCCTGCGGTATAGAAGCAGTGATCAATAACATTCACACTGACGTATGGGGACGATTAGACAGCACAATCACATCTAACCTGTCCATAATCAAGACTTAAAACTAGAATAAAGCCTTTAACGCTTTAGGCAGAGGGAGCCTTGCCATAACCATATTTACCCATTGGAAATATGATGGTTTAATAAAACCTTATTTCTTTAGTCACAAAGTCAAAATTGGATGAGGATAAAATGCAGTAGCTGGTTTATCAAGGGCATTTTATGAGAGTAATAAATAAGATTTGACTGTCTGAAGGTCTGGAGTATCCTCTCTACTTTATCCTTTAGACTGAGACAAGCAGAGAGGTTCAATAACATGGAGAGATGTCAGAGTAAAGTGGAGGTACTGTAGCTGTGCTCTATAAGCTGGCAGTACCGCATCCCAAACCTTCAGGCCCTAGCACCGTTTCACAACTAGTGGCATTGTCGCTGACCACAATAAAACCCTGTTTGACATGAGTGGTTGCTGGACAACACTGTACCCCTGTTGCCCTTCTCCGCCCCTCGCCAACACCCCCCGCTGTCAGTCCGAGGGGTTCCCGCTCTCATCCAATCATACGCCACATAAATCCATAACTCTCGCTCTCTTGGCCCCCAGGAAAACACAATAAACTGCACTCATCTTTTATGCATGATTCTCTCTCTCTCTTTGCGTCTCACTCCTGCTCGCCGTTCCCTCTCTCCCTGGCTCTGTGTTTATCAATCATCGCGGGGACACGACAGGGCAGTGCGTGTCCCTCGCAGGGTAGAAGGAAGAAATGGGGGAAATACGCATTGTTACGCAACAAGGCAAAATGAAGAGTTGTTTTTCTTTCACTGAGCACAGGGTTCTTTTGCGACCCCTCCCCGCCTCACCTCCCCTCGCAGCGTGAACGATAGCAACATTAGGGATACAAAAGCGACCTCCTCACCTGAATCTAGATGTGTTGAGAAACACACGGTACAGTGTGTCTGATGCCTTGCAGGGGAGCAGGGCTGTGGCAGGAATTTACTCCCACACATGCCCTGTTCGGGTCTGCACAGCCAACATACATGCACCACAGCCTCAAAGTCATCTTAACATATTCACTAACAGCCACAGCTGTTGCAGTGAGGGACCAGACATGAAGAGAGTAGAACGTAGAGAAGACTGGGATAATACATAATACTGTGCATGTCAAATCAAATCAAACGTTATTAGTCACATGCAGCGAACACAACAGTGAAATGCTTACTTACGAGCACCTAACCAACAATGCAGTATTTAAAAATAAGAATAATACGAATATGTCACAGTTTTCTGTAGGTGAAAGAGAGTCGGACCAAAATGAGGCGTGTCTATTGCGATCCATGTTTAATGAAACTGAAGAAACACAAATCATTACAAAAAACAATAAACGTAACGAAAACCGAAACAGCCTAATACTGGTGCAAACTAACACACGACAGACATAAGGACAGGAAAAGGAACAATCACCCACCAAAACCCAACACCAAACAGGCTACCTAAATATGGTTCCCAATCAGAGACAATGACTTACACCTGCCTCTGATTGAGAACCATATCAGGCCAAACACAGAAATAGGCAAACTAGACACACAACATAGAATGCCCACTCAGATCACACCTTGACCAAACAAAACATATAAACATACAAAGCAAACTATGGTCAGGGTGTGACTGTATCCCCCCCAAGATGCGGACTCCGGCCGCAAAACCTGAACCTATTGGGGAGGGTCTGGGTGGGCATCTGTCTGCGGTGGCGGCTCTGGTGCTGGACATGGCCCCACTTCCCCATAGTCTTAGTCCGCCACCTTGTCCGCTTCCTTGGCCTCCTAACTACGGCGACCCTACTACATAACCCCACTGGACTGAGGGGCAGCTCGGGACAGATGGGCAGCTCGGAACAGAGGGGCAGCTCGGGACAGAGGGGTAGCTCGGGACAGAGGGGCTCTGGCGCCTTCTGGGCTGACTGGCGGATCTGGAAGAGTCTGGCTGACCTGGAAGAGTCTGGCTGACTGGCGGATCTTGGCTGACTGGCGGATCTGGAAGATCCTGGCTGACTGGCGGATCTGGAGGAGTCTGGCTGACTGGCGGATCCTGGCTGACTGGCGGATCTGGAAGATCCTGGCTGACTGGCGGATCCTGGCTGACTGGCGGATCTGGAAGATCCTGGCTGACTGGCGGATCTGGAAGTGTCTGGCTGACTGGAGGATCTGGAAGCGTCTGGCTGACTGGCGGATCCTGGCAGACTGACGGCTCTGGCTGCTCCATGCTGACTGGCAGCTCTGGCTGCTCCATGCTGACTGGCGGCTCTGGCTGCTCTATGCTGACTGACAGCTCTGGCTGCTCCATGCTGACTGACGGTTCTGGCTGCTCCATGCAGACTGGCAGCTCTGGCGGCTTCTTGCAGACTGGCAGCTCTGGCGGCTTCTTGCAGACTGGCAGCTCTGGCAGCTCCTTGCAGACTGGCAGCTCCTTGCAGACTGGCAGCTCTGGCTGCTCCATGCAGACTGGCAGCTCTGGCTGCTCCATGCAGACTGGCAGCTCTGGCTGCGCTGAACAGGCAGGAGACTCCAGCAGCGCTGTAGAGGAGGAAGGCTCTGGCAGCGCTAAACAGGCGGGAGACTCCGACAGCAGCGCCGGACAGGCGGGAGACTCCAGCAGCAGCGCCGGACAGGCGGGAGACTCTGGCAGCAGCGCCGGACAGGCGGGAGACTCCGGTAGCAGCGCCGGACAGGCGGGAGACTCCGGCAGCAGCGCCGGACAGGCGGGAGACTCCGGCAGCACAGGAGAGGAGGAAGGCTCTGGCAGCACAGGAGAGGAGGAAGGCTCTGGCAGCGCTGGAGAGGCGAGGCGCACTGTAGGCCTGATGCGTGGTGCTGGCACTGGTGGTACTGGGCCGAGGACACGCACAGGAAGCCTGGTGCGGGGAGCTGCTACCGGAGGGCTGGTGCGTGGAGGTGGTACTGGGTAGACCGGACCGTGCAGGCGCACTGGAGCTCTTGAGCACCGAGCCTGCCCAACCTTACCTGGTTGAATACCCTCGGTCGCTCTGCCAGTGCGGCGAGGTGGAATAGCCCGCACTGGGCTATGCAGGTGAACCGGGGAAACCGTGTGCAAGGCTGGTGCCATGTAAGCCGGCCCAAGGAGACGCACTGGAGACCAGATGCGTAGAGCCGGCTTCATGGCATTTGGCTCGACGCTCACTCTAGCCCAGCCGATACGCGGATCTGGAATATACCGCACCGGGCTATTGAGAACCATATCAGGCCAAACACAGAAACAGACAAACTAGACACACAACATAGAATGCCCACTCAGATCACACCCTGACCAAACAAAACATATAAACATACAAAGCAAACTATGGTCAGGGTGTGACAGAATAAGAATAAGAAATAAACATAAAAAGTAATTATAGAGCTGCAGTAAAATAACAATAGCGAGACTATATACGGGGGGTACCGGTACAGAGTCAATGTGCGGGGCACTGGTTAGTCGAGGTAATTGAGGTAGTATGTACATGTAGGTAGAGATATTAAAGTGGCTATGCATAGATAATAACAACAGAGAGTAGCAGCAGTGTAAAAGAGGGGGGATGCAATGCAAATAGTCTTGGTAGCCGTTTGATTAGATGTACAGGAGTCTTATGTCTTGGGCGTAGAAGCTGTTGAGAAGCCTCTTGGACCTAGACTTGGTGCTCCGGTACCACTTGCCGTGTGGTAGCAGAGAGATCTGTCTATGACTAGGGTGGCTGGAGTCTTTGTCAATTTCTAGGGCCTTCCTCTGACACCGCCTGGTATATAAAACCTGGCAGGAGACTTTGCCCCAGTGATGTACTGGGCCGTACGCACTACCCTTTGTAGTACCTTGCAGTCGGAGGCCAAGCAGTTGCCATACCAGGCAGTGATGCAACCAGTCAGGATTCTCTTGATGGTGCAGCTGTAGAACCTTTTGAGGATCTGAGGACCCAAGCCAAATCTTTTCAGTCTCTTGAGGGAGAATAGTGATGTTATGTTATGTTGTGCCCTCATCATGGCTGTCTTGGTGTGCTTGGACCATGTTAGTTTGTTGGTGATGTGGACACCAAGGAACTTGGAGCTCTGAAAATGCTCCACTACAGCCACGTTGATGAGAATGGGGACATGCTCGGTCCTCTTTTTCCCATAGTCCACAATCATCTACTTTGTCTTGGAGAGACAAGAGGCTATTGTCCTGGCACCACACGGCCAGCTCTCTGACCTCCTCCCTATAGGCTGTCTCGTCATTGATCAGGCCTACCACTGTTGTGTCAGCAACAAAATTAATGATGGTTTTGGAGTTGTGCCTGGCCGTGCAGTCATGAGTGAACAGGGAGAACCGGAGAGGACTGAGCACGCACCCCTGAGGGGCCCGTCATCGATGCACTTATTGATGAAGCCAATGACTAATGTGGTGTACTCCTCAATGCCATCGGAGGAATCCTGGAACATATTCCAGTCTGTGCTAGCAAAACAGTCCTGTAGCTTAGCATCTGTTTCATCTGACCACTTTTTTTATTGATCGAGTCACTGTTGTTTCCTGCTTTCATTTTTGCTTCTAAGCAAGAATCAGGAGGATATAAACATGGTCAGATTTGCCAAATGGAGGGCGTGGGAGAGCTTTGTATGACTCTCTGTGTGTGGAGTAAAGGTTGTCCAGAGTTTTTCCCCACTGGTTGCAGATTTAACATGCTGATCGGTTTCTCTGCATTAAAGTCCCAGGCCACTAGGAGCGCCGCCACTGGGTGAGCATTTTCCTGTTTGCTTATGGCGGAATAACAGCTCATTGAGTGTAGTCTTAGTGCCAGCATCAGTCTGTGGTGGTACAGTGCCTTGCGAAAGTATTCGGCCCCCTTGAACCTTGCGACCTTTTGCCACATTTCAGGCTTCAAACATAAAGATATAAAACTGTATTTTTTGTGAAGAATCAACAACAAGTGGGACACAATCATGAAGTGGAACGACATTTACTGGATATTTCAAACTTTTTTAACAAATCAAAAACTGAAAAATTGGGCGTGCAAAATTATTCAGCCAATTTACTTTCAGTGCAGCAAACTCTCTCCAGAAGTTCAGTGAGGATCTCTGAATGATCCAATGTTGACCTAGATGACTAATGATGATAAATACAATCCACCTGTGTGTACTCAAGTCTCCGTATAAATGCACCTGCACTGTGATAGTCTCAGAGGTCCGTTAAAAGCGCAGAGAGCATCATGAAGAACAAGGAACACACCAGGCAGGTCCGAGATACTGTTGTGAAGAGGTTTAAAGCCGGATTTGGATACAAAAAGATTTCCCAAGCTTTAAACATCCCAAGGAGCACTGTGCATGCGATAATATTGAAATGGAAGGAGTATCAGACCACTGCAAATCTACCAAGACCTGGCCGTTCCTCTAAACTTTCAGCTCATACAAGGAGAAGACTGATCAGAGATGCAGCCAAGAGGCCCATGATCACTCTGGATGAACTGCAGAGATCTACAGCTGAGGTGGGAGACTCTGTCCATAGGACAACAATCAGTCGTATATTGCACAAATCTGGCCTTTATGGAAGAGTGGCAAGAAGAAAGCCATTTCTTAAAGATATCCATAAAAAGTGTCGTTTAAAGTTTGCCACAAGCCACCTGGGAGACACACCAAACATGTGGAAGAAGGTGCTCTGGTCAGATGAAACCAAAATTGAACTTTTTGGCAATAATGCAAAACGTTATGTTTGGCGTAAAAGCAACACAGCTCATCACCCTGACCACACCATCCCCACTGTCAAACATGGTGGTGGCAGCATCATGGTTTGGGCCTGCTTTTCTTCAGCAGGGACAGGGAAGATGGTTAAAATTGATGGGAAGATGGATGGAGCCAAATACAGGACCATTCTGGAAGAAAACCTGATGGAGTCTGCAAAAGACCTGAGACTGGGACGGAGATTTGTCTTCCAACAAGACAATGATCCAAAACATAAAGCAAAATCTACAATGGAATGGTTCAAAAATAAACATATCCGGGTGTTAGAATGGCCAAGTCAAAGTTCAGACCTGAATCCAATCGAGAATCTGTGGAAAGAACTGAAAACTTCTGTTCACAAATGCTCTCCATCCAACCTCACTGAGCTCGAGCTGTTTTGCAAGGAGGAATGGGAAAAAATTTCAGTCTCTCGATGTGCGAAACTGATAGAGACAAACCCCAAGCGACTTACAGCTGTAATCGCAGCAAAAGGTGGCGCTACAAAGTATTAACTTAAGGGGGCTGAATCATTTTGCACGCCCAATTTTTCAGTTTTTGATTTGTTAAAAAAGTTTGAAATATCCAATAAATGTCGTTCCACTTCATGATTGTGTCCCACTTGTTGTTGATTCTTCACAAAAAAATACAGTTTTATTTCTTTATGTTTGAAGCCTGAAATGTGGCAAAAGGTTGCAATGTTCAAGGGGGCCGAATACTTTCGCAAGGCACTGTATGTAGACAGCTACGAAAAATACAGATGAAAACTCTCTAGGTAGATAGTGTGGTCTACAGCATGTCATGAGATACTCTACCTCAGGCGAGCAAAACCTTGAGACTTCCTTAGATATCGTGCACCAGCTGTTATTTACAAAAATACATAGTCCGCCACCCCTTGTCTTACAAGACGCCGCTGTTCTATCCTGCTAATACAGCGTATATAATCAACCAGCTGTATGTTGATGATGTCGTTATTCAGCCACGACTCCGTGAAGCATAAGATATTACAGTTTTGAATGTCCTGTTGGTAGTTTAATCTTGCAGAATGGAAGGCAGTGGGGGTTTATTTGATTGCCAAAGAATATTCAGAAGGCAGTCCGCCCTCAGGACCCTTTTTCTCTGCCTTCTCTTCAAACAAATGACAGGGATCTGGGCCCCCGGGAAAGCAGTATGTACTTCACGTCGGGCTCGTCGGACTCGTTAAAGGGAAAAAAAGATTCTGCCAGTTCGTGGTGAGTAAATCGCAGTTCTGATGTCCAGAAGTTATTTTCAGTCACAAGAGACGGTAGCAGAAACATTATGTACAAAGTAAGTAAACAAAATAAGTTACAAACAACACAAAGAAACAAACAAAAAACACAATTGGATAGGAACACGTAACACGCCAGCCTTCTTCTCTGACGCCATCTTAATAGTGTATTGTACTGAAGAGAAAAGCTTTGGTCTCTTTTGAGCCAACAAATAGATGCACATACCACAGCATACTAATGAGGGAAAATGGCTTTTTAGAGGTCAGAGGTCACATACACAGACAAACACACCTGTTCCGACCTTGTAGATGAGATCTGCTTTCATACATAAGTTCAACTCCATTGATCCTCATTGCATGTACTCTAACTATATTAATTGAAGGCTGTTTAATTGTTGTACTGTTGTCATTTTGATTTAGATTTTATTAGGATCCCCATTAGCCGACGTCAATGATAACAGGTAGTCTTACTTAAAGACATTAAAGACTTTACAATTCATATACATTTTAAAACAGTACCATGTTGTGTGCGTGTGTGTATCTATCAGTTACACATACAGTGCCTTCGGAAAGTATTCAGAGCCCTTGACTTTCTCCACATTTTGTTAAGTTACAGCCTTATTGTAACATTGATTAAAACTCCTATTTCCCTCATCAATCTACACACAATACACAATAGTGACAATAGTGTTTTTGAGGTTGAAATTTTAGCAAATGTAAACTCAGAAGAAAGAAACTGTCCTCTCACTGTCAACTGCGTTCATTTTCAGCAAACTTAACAAATTTGTATGAACATAACAAGATTCAACAACTGAGACAAACTGAACAAGTTCCACAGACATGTGACTAACAGAAATTGAATAATGTGTCTCTGAACAAAGGTGGGGTCAAAATCAAAAGTAACAGTCAGTATCTGGTGTGGCCACCAGCTGCATTAAGTACTGCAGTGCATCTCCTCCTCATGGACTGTAGCATATTTGCCAGTTCTTGCTGTGAGATGTTACCCCACTCCTCCACCAAGGCACCTGCAAGTTCCCAGACAATTTCTGTGGGGAATGGCCCTAACCCTCACCCTCTGATCCAACAGGTCCCAGACCTGCTCAATGGGATTGAGATCAGGGCTCTTTGCTGGCCATGGCAGAACACTGACATTCCTGTCTTGCAGGAAATCACGTACAGAACGAGCAGTATGGCTGGTGGGATTATCATGCTGGAGGGTCATGTCAGGATGAGCCTGCTGGAAGGGGACCACATGAGGGAGGAGGATGTCTTTCCTGTAACGCACATTGTTGAGATTGCCTGCAATTACAACAAGCTCAGTCCTGTCGGGTCCAGCGACGGTGGGTTTGTGCCCATAGGCGGCGTTGTTGCCGGTGATGTCTGGTGAGGACTTACAACAGGCCTACAAACCCTCAGTCCAGCCTCTCTCAGCCTATTGCAGACAGTCTAAGCACTGATGGAGGGATTGTGTGTTCCTGGTATAACTCTGGCAGTTGGTGTTGCCATCCTGTACCTGTCCCGCAGGTGTGATGTTCGGATGTACCAATCCTGTGCAGGTGGTCTGCCACCTGACAATCAGCTGTCTGACGTGCCTCCCTGTAGAGCTGTCTTAGACGTCTCACAGTACAGACATTGCAATTTATTGACCTGGCCAGATCTGCAAGCCTCATGCCTCCTTGCAGCATGCCTAAGGCACATTCACGCAGATGAGCAGGGACCCTGGGCATCTTTCTTTTGCTGTTTTTCAGAGTCAGTAGAAAGGCCTCTTTATAGTGTCCAAAGTTTTCATACTTGTGACCTTAATTGCCTACCGTCTGTAAGCTGTTAGTGTCTTAACAACCATTCCACAGGTGCATGTTTATTAATTGTGTAAGGTTCATTGAACAGGCATGGGAAACAGTGATTAAACCCTTTACAATAAAGATCTGTCAAATTATTTGGATTATCTTTGAAAGACAGGGTCCTGAAAAAGGGACGTGTCTTTTTTTGCTGAGTATATTAGAAACACAAACCAGACATACCTTATTTACATAAGTATTCAGACTTTTTGCTATGAGACTTAAAATTGAGCTCAGGTGCATCCTGTTTCCATTGATCATCCTTGAGATGTTTCTACAACTTGATTGTAGTCCACCTGTTGTAAATTCAATTGCATGGACATGATTTAGAAAGACAAATACCTGTCTATATACAGTTGAAGTCGGAAGTTTACATACACCTTAGACAAATACATTTAAACTCAGTTTTTCACAATTCCTGACATTTAATCCTAGTAAAAAGTCCCTGTCTTAGGTCAGTTTGGATCACCACTTTATTTTAAGAATGTGAAATGTCAGAATAATAGCAGAGAGAATGATTTATTTCAGCTATTATTTCTATCATCACATTCCCACTGGGTCAGAAGTTTACATACACTCAGTTAGTATTTGGTAGCATTGCTTTTAAATTGTTTAACTTGGGTCAAACGTTTTGGGTCGCCTTCTACAAGCTTCCCACAATAAGTTGGGTGAATTTTGGCCCACTCCTCCTGACAGAGCTGGTGTAACTCAGTCAGGTTTGACCCATTTGCGACCAAGCTTTAACTTCCTGACTGATGTATTGAGATGTTGCTTCAATATATCCACATAATTTTCCTTCCTCATGATGCCATCTATTTTGTGAAGTCCCTCCTACAGAAAAGCACACCCACAACATGATGCTGCCACCCACGTGCTTCACGGTTGGGATGGTGATCTTCGGCTTGCAAGCCTCCCACTTTTTCCTCCAAACATGACAATGGTCATTATGGCCAAACAGTTCTATTTTTGTTTCATCAGACCAGAGGATATTTCGCCAAAAAGTACGATCTTTGTCCCCATATGAAGTTGCAAACCGTAGTCTGGCTTTTTTATGGCTGTTTTGGAGCAGTGGCTTCTTCCTTGCTGAACGGCCTTTCAGGTTATGTCGCTATAGGACTCGTTTAACTGTGGATATAGATACTCTCGTACCTGTTTCCTCCAGCATCTTCACATGGTCCTTTGCTGTTGTTCTGGGATTGAGTTGCACTTTTCGCACCAATGTACGTTCATCTCTAGGTGACAGAACGCATCTCCTTACTAAGCGGTATGACGGCTGCGTGGTCCCATGGTGTTTATACTTGCGTACTATTGTTTGTACTTGCGTACTATTGCGTACTATTGTTTGTACAGATGAACGTGGTACCTTCAGGTGTTTGGAAATTGGATGAACCAGACTTGTGGAGGTCAACAATTTTTCTTCTGAGGTCTTGGCTGATTTATTTTGATTTTCCCACCATTCCCGTCAAGCAAAGGGGCACTGAGTTTGAAGGTAGGCCTTGAAATACATCCACAGGTACCCCTCCAATTGACTCAAATTATGTCAATTAGCCTATCATAAGCTTCTAAAGCCATGACATCATTTTCTGGAATTTTCCAAGCATTTTAAAGGCACAGCCAACTTAGTGGATGTAAACTTCTGACCCACTGGAATTGTGATACAGTGAATTATAAGTGAAATAATCAGTTCTGTAAACAATTGTTGGAAAACTGACTTGTGTCATGCACAAAGTAGATGTCCTAACCGACTTGCCAAAACTATAGTTTGTTAACAAGACATTTGTGGAGTGGTTGAAAAACTAGTTTTAATGACTCCAACCTAAGTGTATGAAGACTTCTGACTTCAACTGTGAGGTTCCACATTTGACAGTGCATGTCAGTCCAAACCCAAACCATGAGGTTGAATGAATTGTCAGGGGAAGGGTACCGAAATATTCTGCATCATTGAAGGTCCCCAAGACACAATCGCCTTCATTATAATTATTTTTTGTTGTTGTATTTTACCTAATTTCAATCTTGTCTCATCGCTGCAACTCCCCAACGGGCTCGGGAGAGGCGCCTAACCGCGCTCCTTATGACCCGCCAGTTTAACCCGGGAGCCAGCCGCACCAATGTGTCGGAGGAAACACAGAGCAGAGCCTGATGAGCCAAGTAAAGCCCACCCGGCCAAACCCTTACCTATCCCGGGCGATGCTGGGCCAAATGTGGACCATCGTATGGGACTCCCGGGCACGGAACAGCTTGGGAATGAACCCGGGTCTGCAATAACGCCTCTAGCACTGCAGTGCCTTAGACCGCTGTCCCCATCTGACTTGACAGAGCTTGAGAGGATCTGCATAGAATAACAGGAGAAACTCCCCAAATACAGGTGTGCCAAGCTTGTAGAGTCATACACAAGAAGACTCGAGGCTGTAATCGCTGCTAAAGGTGCTTCAACAAATTACCGAGTAAAGGGTCTGAATACCTATGTAAATGTGATTTCTGTTGTTTAAAAAAATATATATTCAGTTGCCTTTTTTTTCTTTGGAATTGTGGTGTATTGTGTGTAGATTTATGAGATTAAAAAAAACTATTGAATCCATTTTAGATTTAGGCTGTAATGAAGCAAAATGTGGGAAAAGTCAAGGGGTCTGAATACTTTCCTAATGCACTGTAGGTGATGGAAGGGAGTCCCATACAATCATGGCTCTGTATAATACTGTATGTTTCCTTGAATTTGTTCTGGACCTGAGGACTGTGAAAAGACCTCTGGTGGCATGTCTGGTGGGGTAAGTGTGTGTGTCAGTGCTGTGTGTCTAAGTTGTCTATGCAAACAATTTGGAATTTCCAACACATTGTTTCTTATAAAAACAAGAAATTATGCAGTCAGGCTTTCCTCAACTCATAGCCAAGAGAGACTGGCATGCATAGAATTGTCGTGTCTTTACTATCATTAATTTGAAGAGTTAGTTTTTATCAAAGATTCTCTGTAATTACTATTACGCGATTAAACTGATTAATCATGTAACCGTAATTAACTAGGAAGTCGGGGCACCAAGGAAAATATTCAGATTACAAAGTTATAATTTCCCAATATAACCTTTCAGATATCTTCATATCTGATCAATAGTCTTCTGATTAATGAATTATTTATTTTACCTCACGTTAGTCTCATTCCAAACGTCGTAAATTGTTGGTTATCTGCACGAACCCAGTCTTCACTATGAGTCATCCCAACATCAATTGTCTTAAATAATTTATTTATTACTAACTAAGTCATTCACAGAAATGCATAAACAAAACAACAAAGTAAATATGGTTACAAGAAATAATAGGAGAATGTGCCCTAGTGGGCTAAACCGGCATGGCGGCTTGTTAGACAAAAGGGAAGTGGGGGTCGACTAAGAAGTCACTACAGAGTTAATAATTATAACAATTGAAATACTAATCCTTTACACATGAACACTCACTCATTCGGGAACAATTTCAATCAATATATTTATGCTCAGTGTGTCGTCTTGATCGCTGTTGAAAAGTATGTTTATTTTGTAGGATTGTCCGTCTCTCTATCTCTGTCGTGGTTATAGTAGATAGTTCAGAGTGACATTCATTCATGTTGTTATAGGATGGATGTTTTGACGGTTGTCGTTCTTCGCGTTCAATGATACCGAATTCCTAGCTGCAGACTAGTAATTAATATCAAAGACTTGTTCTTATTCTGTCGGTATCGATAGTCTAAGAGTTTAACCACGTGGTATGGTTAAAAGATTCAGCAATGGTCTGCAACCTTCGTCCTCCCGTGATTGAGAGAAACATGGTCTACTTAGAATTTCTCAATGTTGGGTTTTATTCGGAATTGCAGATAAGGTGCTGTCCCAGGATGCCTGACCCTAACTGGGCTCATGGGAGGTCCTCTGATTTAGTTCAACTCAAAAGGGAATTGGAGTTTCCTTCATTAAACAGTCCAAAATCACATTACACAATTTTACAAACAGTATCATACTCACTCATTCATCTTATCATTCATCTTATACAACAATTAAACCTCATATCTGAGGCTGATATCTGATTATATAAACAGCGTTATGGTAATGTGGCCACACCGTCTCCCATAATGTTCCCCAAGTTGTAACAAATGGACCAATTCGTAGCTGGATTCTTCACCGATCTTTTGTACCTTTTCCGGAACATAAAATTGGTTCGGACCTCAAGTTCTGTGAGGTGAAAGAAATTCCTTTGTTCTCTATGAAAATTCACTCTGTCCCTCCAAAGAGGGCAACGTCATGACAGAATTGATATTAGCCCTCTGACTACAGTGAAGAGCAAGACGTGCCGCTTTGTTCTGTGCCAACTGCATCTTAACAACTGTAGGTCTTTCTTTGCAGCACTTCACCATATGACTGGACAATAATCAAGGTAAGATAAAACTACAGCCTGCAGGACTTGCTTTGTGGAGTGTGGTGTCAAAAAGGAAGCAGAGCATCTCTTTATCACGGACAGACCTCTCCCCATTTTTACAACCATTTAATCTATATGTTTTGACCATGAAGGTTTACAATCTAAGGTAACACCAAGTAATTTAGTGTCCACAACTTGTTCAACAGCCACACGGTACATTACCAGATTCAGCTAAGGTCAAGAACTTAGGGAATGATTGAAGGAGCTGTGAAGGAACTGTTCAGTACAGTGGGTAGGTTAGGGAACACTGGGATTGCAGAGCAAAGGACTGACATCTGTCCCTCAAGTAATAACAGCAGAATGATACTGACATTTCACACTGGAACATACTGTCTCAGACGGGAACACACGCACGGACACACACATGCACGCACACACACAGCTGCCTGCAAGACAGAGACATGGTGTTAGATTGAGACAAGAGGAGAGGAAGAGAAGAGAACGGGGGGGGGGGGGGAGAGGAGCGTAGGAGAAAGAGGGTGAAAAAGTGAAGAGGAAATGGAGAAGTTATCAGGCTCATAATAATGTGTGCTCTTCTCTTCCTCTCTCCTCCTCCCAAGAGCTGCCCATGCAGCGATACTTTAACCATGAATACTTCATCACAAGCGCAACTCTGTATAATTCCCCTGAAAGAAAATAACGATTGAGAGAGAGAAGGACAGAGAAAAAGGAGAGATTGAAATGTCATGAAGGCAGATGACTGGGATATTCATATCTCTATGTAAATAGCAATTAGCTGAACCAACAACCCCAGTGTCAAAACCAGAGCTCCGCAAAGGGAAATCAGACACAGAGTTAAAGGTCAAACTAGGATTTGGAGTTACAGTATGACCCCTCTGTTAACTGATGACACATTCCACAAGGGGAAAGTGTCCCACAACCTTCCGAGATGTACATTTGTTGCAGAATGGGAAAAATAACCAAGTGTTCTCCGCTGATGACCTAACCTCCCGTGTGTGTGTTTGTAGAAATACTTGTACTACTAATGTCTTCAAAACCCCACATTCCACTCATCATGCAAAGTCACAGAGGAACAATTTAGTTAAATGTTTAAATATTTTTTAGAGGGCGTCAACTAATCTGATAAATATTAAAATGTACAGAAATTATTCCAAGAAACAGATTGCAGGCATTTCCATTGGTAATCTTTTCCAATTAGCATTTTGGGAGACAAAACCCTCTAAAGACAGAGAAAAACCACTACAGTCGCTGGAATTCTCTAAACTAAATTAGCATACGCAATTAGCATGAATTCATCTGCCATCTCAGACAGTTTAGTGTTTTTGATTATGGGTGTCTGGTCCCTGGTTTGTGTGTGTGCGTGTGCGCGCGAGCATGTGCCAGGGAGACGCAGGAGATCTGCATTTTAAACTAAAAACATCCCCGACAATCAGGATCAGACAGGTGCAACGTTCACACTCTTCCCCAGAAACACACCCTCACAACATGACCACCGCACCGTGAGATAATAAACACACTGCAAACATGTGTGACTACACACCTACGTGTGTGTGTGTGTGTGTGTACACCTTTTTACACCTGAGGAAAAAAACGGAAGTATGGGTGTAACAACTTCACACATCATTCTTCTCCCGCCTGGCCTTTCTAGCAACATGCTCACATGACGGCAACAACATGACAATAATGCACCACAGCCTATCTGGTGTTTCTCTGCTAGTCTTCCTTACCACTCAGGCTCAGTCAGGGATACATTCCTGTACATGCTCTTCTACCTGATCCACAATATAGGGCCAACTGTGTCATAGTCATTTTTCAGCACAGTTCCAGTTGCCATGGTGGAGGTGTGACATACCAGTACAGATTGGCTTGCTGGGCTCGGTTTGGTTCGGTTTGGTTCGGAAACATGAGAAAAGTTATTGGTCTCCATTTGAGTTAACAATGAGGATGTGAAAGTAAATATAGCTGAGGGGTAACACGGTGAGGTAGGTGTTTGTTTCTCATATGGGGCTCGTCTCCTACTATCAACTGTTAGTTAAGGCTTAGGGAGGGGTAGGGCTGTGGCGGTCATAACGTTTTCACCCATCAGCCTATTCTCAGTTGAATCTAGTCTTTACTAATATGTCAAAGTCGTTTCGATTTATCAAATGGGCAGGGAGGGGAAAAACTATGCTAAATAGTATGTCATCCGTATGCACTGGGATAGTGAATGGAGGCCGCCTGGTTCCGTCGGTCTGTTTCTTCATGATACCGGATAGGCTACTTTGGTTTCATATGAGAAGCTGAGAAATAAATATAAAACGGTTATTTCACTCCGCACACCAACCACTGTTTGAGGAGCTCTAACTGCCCGACTGCTGATATTCCTCCCAAACTCGGTATGCCATGGGCTAAACATCATGTACAAATCCACTAGAACTGTAAGCCGCCCTTCACAATGAATGAACCAACGGCATGGCCAAGGCTGGCGTACGTTCTGTCCCAGACTCATGGATAGACATATTGGAGTGTAGCATAAGGTAACCCAGTCCATAACAGCACTCATAATAATACAATCCACACTTAAAGGAGACTACTCAAATGAGTTTAATTTTGGAGAATAGGCTAGACCAATTATGTACCAAAGACATCTTAAATCAGTTTTGTTTGATGTTTTTCCACCATGTGTAACATGCTGTAGTCTATGTATTGTATAAAGGCACAGTCATCATTTTTTGGCCTCATAAGTCTATGCATCAGCTCTAATATGTGGATGAGGGGTTTTGAATGATTCATCACCTTAGAAACTGTTTTTTGTTTTTATTTTAACTTTATTTAACTAGGCAAGTCAGTTAAGAACAAATTCTTCATTTCAATGACAGCCTAGGAACAGTGGGTTAATTGCCTGTTCAGGGGCAGAACGACAGATTTGTACCTTGTCAGCTCAGGGATTTGAACTTGCAACCTTCCGGTTACTAGTCCAACGCTTTAACCACTAGGCTACCCTGCCGTTGTCCAAGTCGTTGTGTTAGGTTTTGAAACAGCATCCACAACGACATTGTTTTACACTCAGTTTCAACCTGCCTTTGAACTAATCTCTTCAAATTGATCATCAAAGTGAGGTGAGTTTTAAAAGCATGATACTGTTTTAATGTGTTTGATGTGATTTTCGATGCCATTTGCATTGATATCAGAGTGGTTAGAGGGACAATAGAACCATGAGTACCAGGCCGTTAGAACCTGATGGTCATTAGGGTACTACCTACTCATGTCCTGAGTGCATAAGAGGAGATTACCATGACTCAACGGTCAGATGGAATTTTACTGCGCTCATGACTCATGGCTGCCGGTGTGGCGGTAATAAGGTCACCTCAAAAGGCCTAGGAAGGGGTCAATATCAACTGTTGTGTCAATATCCGTTTATAATTCTCATCTCTTTGTTATTGTAATACTAATGTCCCAGTGTTGATCTACTATTATTGGGGTCATGGCTTTGTGTATCCAGCTTCTGTTCAACTCCTTACCCAGGAGGGAGGGAGGGAGAGAAGGAGGGAGAGAGGGAGGGAAGGAGAGAGGGAGAGAGAGACATTATTTGTGTTTATTGGGTCCTATACAGTTGAAGTTGGAAGTTTACATCCACTTAGGTTGGAGTCATTAAAACACGTTTTTTTACCACTCCACAAATGTCTTGTTAACAAACTATAGTTGTGGCAAGTCAGTTAGGACATCTACTTTGTCCATGACACAAGTCATATTTCCAGCAATTGCTGACAGACAGATTATTTCACTTATAATTTACTGTATAACAATTCCAGTGGGTCATCCACATACACTAAGTTGACTGTGCCTTTAAACAGCTTGGAACATTCCAGAAAATGATGTCATGGCTTTAGAAGCTTCTGATAGGCTAATTGACATCATTTGAGTCAATTGGAGGTGTACCTGTGGATGTATTTCAAGGCCTACCTTCAAACTCCGTGCCTCTTTGCTTGATATCATGGGAAAATCAAAAGAAATCAGCCAAGACCTCAGAAGAAAAATTGTTGACCTCCACAAGTCTGGTTCATCCAATTTTCAAACACCTGAAGGTACCACGTTCATCTGTACAAACAATAGTACGCAAGTATAAGCACCATGGGACCACGCAGTCATCATACCGCTCAGGAAGGAGATGTGTTCTGTTTCCTAGAGATGAACATACTTTCGTGCAACAGGAAAGGACCTTGTGAAGAACAGGAAAGGACCTTGTGAAGATGCTAGAGCAAACAGGTACAAAAGTATCTATATCCACAGTAAAACGAGTCCTATATCCACATAACCTGAGAGGCTGCTCAGCAAGGAAGAAGCGACTGCTCCAAAACCGCCATAAAAAAAGTCAGACTACAGGTTGCAACTGCACATGGGGACAACAATTTTTGGAGAAATTTCCTCTTATCTAATGAAACAAAAATAGAACTGTTTGGCCATAATGACCATCGTTATGTTTGGAGGAAAAAGGGAGAGGCTTGCAAGCCGAAAAACACCATCCCAACCATGAAGCATGGGTGTGGCAGCATCATGTTGTGGAGGTGCTTTTCTGCAGGAGGGACTGGTGCACTTAACAAAATAGATAGCATCATGAGGGAGGAAAATGAAGTGGATATATTGAAGCAACATCAGTCAAGACATCAGTCAGGAAGTTAAAGCTTGGTCACAAATGGGTCTTCCAAATGGACAATGAGCCCAAGCATACTTCCAAAGTTGTGGCAAAATGGCTTAAAGACAACAAAGTCAAGGTATAAAGCACTGACCTTAATCCTATAGAACATTTGTGAGCAGAACTGAAAAAAGTGTGTGCGAGCAAGGAGGCCTACAAACCTGACTCAGTTACACCAGCTCTGTCAGGAGGAATGGGCCAAAATTCACCCAACTTATTGTGGGAAGCTTGTGGAAGGCTACCCAAAATGTTTGACCCAAGTTAAACAATTTAAAGACAATGCTACCAAATACGGATTAAGTGTATGTAAACTTCTGACCCACGGGGAATTGTGATGATAAAAATAAAAGCTGAAATAAATCATTCTCTCTACTATAATTCTGACATTTCACATTCTTAAAATAAAGTGGTGATCCAAACTGACCGAAGACAGGGAATTTATACTAGGATTAAATGTCAGGAATTTATTTGGCTAAGGAGTAGGTTAACATCCGACTTCAACTGTATATGGGCCAAGGAAACACTACAGCAATATTGAGGTTACATCATATGGACGTTATTTTGTGACTGTTGTAATATCGTTGTGACAAAACACACACACACACACACACACACACACACACACACACACACACACACACACACACACACACACACACACACACACACACACACACACACACACACACACACACACACACACACACACACACACACACACACACACAAACACGAGATGCTCTCCAGACAATCAGTCACCAGTGATCTGTGCATACATTAAGCCTGCTTTCAAACACACAATCAGACACACACACCATCCCCGAGGAGGCCCACTTTAATGTTCTGTTAGTCCAGGAGTGTAGTAATCAGAAACAGCATGTAGCCTCAGGCTATAGCTAGAAGCCATGACATCTACTCACAGAGATGGATGGGGAGGGAGAGAGTAGGAGGTAGGGATGGATGAAAGAGTGAGAGGGAGAGAGATGGGAAGAGATCGGGAGAAAGGGAGAGACTGTATGGTAAGTGACTGGCTGTGAATCTATGGGTGATTTTTGACAATCTTTGTTGTTCATTGAATGTTGAGACAATATATATATATAAGCATAACGTGGGAGTTTTTCCCGTTCTAAATCTTGGTATAATGTTCTTTAATTTACATTGAACAACTAAACCCCTCTGCTGCTCCTGATCGAGAGTTGAGAATTACACACACCTACTGTGCATAAAAGGAACACATTTTGTTCTTCAAGTCGGTATTTGTCTGCAGTATGTGTATTTCTATGTGTCTTCATCCGTGTGTGTTCACTCTCTCTCTTTATCTTTTTTTTGTGTGCGAGAGTGCACGTGTGTGTGTGTGTGTGTGTGTGTGTGTGCTCCCTCTCTGTATGAGTCTGGCTGTGACACAGCTGCTGGTAATTTCAGCTCCAGGCAGATTAATACCTGGAGTGGAGTGGGCCAATCAAAATCTCCCCTGGAATTCTCCTTCTAGCCTTCTCCTTCTCCTTCTCTTTCTTTTTCCCTCCCTCCCTCCCTCCCTCCCTCCCTCCCTCCCTCCCTCCCTCCCTCCCTCCCTCCCTCCCTCCCTCCCTCCCTCCCTCCCTCCCCTCCCTCCCTCCCTCCCTCCCTCCTCCATCCCTCCCTCCCCCTTCTCTGTCTCTCACAGTCCATGCAGTCGCTGGAAACGTTCTTCTTGCAATTAAGAAAAGGTTGAATGAGAAAAGAGAGAGAGACAAACCCCGGTTGTGCTTGTTCCGGAGTGCTAGATCAGGGAGAAGAGTGAGAAAGAACAGGGGAAAAACATGTCCCTTTTCCAGACAGGCAGATAATAGATGAGAATAATCTAGAGGTAGAGGGAGATATGGGGAGGGAAGGAGGGAGAGAGAAGGAGGGAGAGGGTTCATTTTGACTGATGTCTTCTCTTCAAACCTGGGATGGTAAAATCTGTTCTTGTCACATTGGAACAATCAGGGCTGACATCTAGGGAGGAGAAGAGGGGAGTGGAAAGAGGGGAAAGAAGGGAGAGAGACAGAGAGTACGGAGAGTGAGAAAGGTGACACCTATCCATTCCAGGCTGAGCTTTGCTCCTTGTGAGTAACACTTAGTTACAATTGGAAATCAGTGAGTGTAACTGCCAAGGGTCTCATTGCTTTGAGCCTTGGTAGCATTAAGATCGTCATTACAACCCTCAAAGGTCCTTAGTTTAGATATTTCCCCAGACCATTATCAAAGCAGCAAAGAGGATTGTTCGGAGATTGTTGGCCTCCTGAGAAATTGACCTTGGCCGCAAACATAGAGGATCAACAAAACAACAGCTGAGTGAGAGAGATTCCACAGAGGAAAATGTATTATCAGTAACATTACAAGTCTTTTATGTTGTAATGGTGCCACTGTTTGTACTTAACCGCACAAAAAAAAGAATTGGTTTGGCAATCTTCACTATTCACTATTCATGCCAACCCAGTGTCTTGAATGGAATTGGAGTGAATTAAAAGGAGAGCTCCGGGAACCTATTCCTATGCACCTAATGATGTGTTTCACAATGTAGCAGCTCTACGGAGCAGGAGATGGGAGGGCTTTCACGCCGTCAGAGAAGAATGATTAAACAATCCCCCTAGAAGATGGAGAGAGAGAGAACAAGAGCGAGATAGAAAAGGGAGAGAAAGAGAGAGAGAGTAAGAAAGAGAGGGGGGAGAGAGAGAAGTAAAGGCTTTGTGACAGAGGACTGGCAGGCTGAGTCACTGGTAAAGTGGAGAAAAACTGCTATCAACCGTTCCCGTTCTTTTCCTTTCTTCCACGCGCTCACCATCTCGCTCCCTCAATCTATATAACTATATTTTTCTTTTCTCTCTTTGCAAACTCTCTCTCTCTTTCCATTTCGCTCTTGTGTATTGTTTATGGGATGAATGTTGTTTATCTCGGCGCTAGGCGTCATTCTCGTGACAGGGTTGTATCTTTTTAATGGCTGACATTTCCCTGTGCTTCTCCCCTCAAAAGACACGCACAGGGAATGAATGCTCTGTGCCTTTCAAAGAAGCATCTTGTTAGTAGCAAGTGAACAATACACTAACACACACCCACCCGCCCACACACACGGACACACACACACGGACACACACACACGGACACACACACACACACACACACACACACACACACACACACACACACACACACACACACACACACACACACACACACACACACACACACACACACACACACACACACACACACACACACGGGTGCATTTAAATTAGAAAGATCTATCAGACTTTTTCACCTTTCATCATCCTCACACAGAAGCAGGTTTCTCAACTCCCACTCCCTGTTCAAACCTCCTCTGCAGATTCCTTTTGTCCTCCCCTCCCTCTGATTCTCTCCATCTTTCATTTCCTCCACGGGTTAAAGATGGGGGGGGGGGTCAAATTAAGGCAGCGATAGATTCATAAAATATTGCTGCTCTGTGCTGGGTTGGCCTGGCATTGTGACGATCTGGAGGATGCTGACAGACAGGCACACAGAGAGACAGAAATGAGAGGGCTTAGACCAGGCTATTTATTTTTTTCCTTTATTCTCTTCATCTCTCTCAACCCTTTTTCTTTCCACCCGTTGACATCCTCTTTCTCCATCCCATCTCCCTCTTCTACTGCATCGTTATTTCCCCTCCCATCTCATTTCATATTTTGACATTGGAGTTATTTAGCAGACTCTCTTATCCAGATTGACTTACAGTTGGTGCATTCATCTTAAGATAGCAGGACAACCACACAACACGGTCATATTAATGTTGTCCTCAATGACATCTCAATAAAACTGAGATTTCTTATTTAAGATACTCTTTGAAGAGGCTTTCAGATGTGTTTGGAAGATGTGCAGGGACTCTGCTGTCCTAGCTTCAGTGGGAAGCTGCTTCCACCATTGGGGTGCCAGGACAGAGAAGAGCTGTGACTGGGTTGAGTGGGAGCTCAGCCCAGTCAATTACGTAATGACGGCCAAGAGACCAGAGCTGGCAGAACGGAGTGCTCGGGTTGGGGTTGGGGTTGGGGTTGTAGGGTTTGAAGGTCGGGAGGGGGAAGTTCCTCTTGCTGCTCCGTAGGTAAGCACCATGGTCTTGTAGTGGATGCAAGGTTCTACTGGAAGCTAGTGGAGTGTGCGGAGGAGCGGGGCGACCTGGGAGAACTTGGGAAGGTTGAACAATGGGTGTTAGAGCAAATCCACCCCGGCACCACTACTGAATGTAGCAGGACTGGCCAGGGAAACAATTAACCCTGATTTACCCATACCTGAAGACTAGCTTCTAATGTAAGTGATAGGGGCTAGCGGTAGCAACCTAGCATCTTAGACCCTAGTGAGCTTTGGTCAATTTCTGTCCAGTAAGTCATAGGCAGAATTTGTCCATAGGTGTCTGATTCAATCCCCACCATTGACACCAAGTGAAACTGTACCCCAGACTGAAGCAGGTAACACAGTGTTATTGGTCTCTTCCTCCACTGCCAGAGAGAGACACAGACTTGGAGGTGTATGTGCACCTTGTAGATTGCTAGGTCCTATTAGACGGTGACCAACAGACGTGGGCTCCTCCAGACAGTGTCAGGTCCACGTAATGAAAGACAAGCTCAGCCAGGGAGAGGGAATAGAAAAGAGAAGCACAGACCCAGGGAAAGACCGTTTAGACTACAGTCCACACCTGCAGAGAGAGACAAAACAGAGAGAGAAAAGGAGAGAGAACATTTAGAAAAAGGGGAGAAAAATAAGTGTGATACTTTGATTTACAGTATGTTATGGTTCTGCATCATTAAATGGGTGATAGATTGATTTTTAAATGCATGCGTATCAGTGATTTACAATACACAATCATTGTCTTAATAAACCCTGCTTATACAAACATCCTAGGGGTTATGAATAATACCACACTGCATAAAAACCAGTGACAATGTTCCCGTTTCCTGTAAGACGAATCACAGGGAGAGAGAACACTGAGTTCAGGTACACTAGGGTGGTACATAAGAATGAATTAAACCCCCTGTCATACAGAGACACTGGCGGACAGAATGGATTGTGCAGGTTGTGGGAGCGTTGTCATCCTAACCTCTATGAACGTTCCTTTAAAAGAGCTCCAACTGAGGCAAACAAATGCTAAAGTCAGATTGGCCCTCGTTTCTCTGACGGCGTGTGGTAATCTTTCCCAAAAGGAGAGATAGAGAGAAGAGAGTGCCTCTGTCAGGGGAGAAATGCATTCTCTCTGCCTGGATGAGGAGCTTACAGCTCACACAGAGTCTGATCCAATCTATGTTGCTCTGAGTGTCGCCATGGGATTTCTATGAGGTGAGAAAGAGAGAGAGAAGGGAGAGCGAAAAAGAAGGAGAGATTGAAAAGAGAGGGAAAAAGATACACAGAGAGAGAAAGAGAGAGAGCGAGGGAGAGAGGGGAGAGAGAGTGAGAGTGAGAGGGAGAGAGAGAAAGAGAGCGAGAGAGAGAGAGAGAGAGAGAGAGAGAGAGAGAGAGAGAGAGAGAGAGAGAGAGAGAAAGTGGGTGCTTGGGAGAGAGAAGAGAAAATGGAAAGAGAGAGAGACAGACAGCTGGAGGTTATGGAATGGATTAATTTAATGGGGTTTTGCACCACATCATCAGAGGCGATGCACTTTTCACTTTATCGCCTCTCAACTCACCTGAAGGAATTGTACTTGTGATAAAAAGCATGAACACGAGAACACACTGTACAAGAATACAAACCACACTGACACTCACACAAACACACACACAAGACTGGGTGCTCCAGGGTGTGTTGTCGAGTGTGTGTGTGCGTGTGTGTGTGTGTGTGTGTGTGTGTGTGTGTGTGTGTGTGTGTGTGTGTTTCAATGAAGTATGACAACATGACATTTGCGTCTTTGTGTTGCTCAGTGAAAAGCAGTGCAGCATGACTAACACTAACACCACTGTGCTGTTCAATATCAGGCAGACAAAATCCTTACACTCTTTCCTTTCAGGTTAAAACCCCTCGCTCCACGGGCACTTAGGACTATGGATTGGACATGTGAAAGGGCAGGTTGACGCAATCAATTATTTTTCTTACAGTAATGGCTACGCAAGGGTTCTTTACTGTCCAAAATCCATCTCAGTAATTCTGGAACTCAATTCACTTTAGAGTAGATGATTTGTGTGTGGGTTTGAGAGGTTCCCATGATGACATTTTATTAAAAGAGGACAATGGATCAGGGTTTTAAATCTCCTGTTATTGGTAAATTGCTCTCCAGATAGAAGATACTATTTAAAAAGGCAAAAGTGTAATGGCATAAAATGTAGATTGCAGAATGATATTGTTACTACATAGTACAATTAGTTTGATAACATAACGTTAGAGCCTATCGCCAAACACAGGAGGACAGACAAAGTGAACGGAAAAGCATTGCGTGTGTGAGTGTGTGAGTGTGTGTGTGTGTGTGGGTGAATGTGTGTGGTTTCTTCTCCTCCCACATACTGAACACACACCACAGGGAAAGGGGAGGCAGATTTCACCGGCGCACTGGAGACTGTAATTATTGCACACAGTGGGGTACAGGGGCACTGGTGGTGGTAGGGGGGCAGTAAGCGGGGAAGAGGATTAAGTGACTTCCTGTGTTGTCTCTACCACTTCCTCATTAACCATCTCATGCTGTTTCCCTAGCTACCAACAACACTGAGTGAACGTCTATTTAACCTTACAGCAACGCAGCACCTACAAAGACACCATGCACCCCAGTGCTTCTGTATAGGATAGGAAACAGCATAGTTATATTACAACCACACCTTGCTAAAGGTTAATGATGGCTAATGATGGCTAATGATGGCTAATGATGTTCATAGGTTGTGTGTAGAGCTCCTGTGAATGAGTGTGAAACACTAGCATTCAGGATGAGAGCACCATGCTACCGGCCTTCCTTTCTCTCTCTCTCTCTGTGTGTGTGTGTGTGTGTGTGTGTGTGTGCGTGTGCGTGTGTGTGTGTGTGTGTGTGTGTGTGTGTGTGTGTGTGTGTGTGCGTGAGTATGCGTGTGCGTATGAGAGAGAGAGGGGGGGTCTAAGGGCTCTCTCAGTCTGAGCAGGTCAGCTAATTTGATTTGAAATTTGGCGAGTGACCGAGGGAATAGGCGGGTTGAGGCGGCTTCTGGGCCCGCATCAAGAACCCCATTTCCCCTTTAGTAATGAACAGAGACCAGACCGGGTTATAGCCCCACCATGGGGTCTGTATGGAGAGACGGAGAGAGGGAGAGATGGAGGGAGATAGAGAGAGCGACCGAGAGAGTGAGGGTGGAGGAGATTGAGAGGGAGCGAGAGAGGTAGAAAAAGGGAGATGTAGAGAGCGACAGAGAGAGTGAGGGTGGGGGAGATTGGGAGGGAGCGAGAGAGGGAGAAAAAGGGAGATGGAGAGAGCGACAGAGAGAGTGAGGGTGGGGGAGATTGGGAGGGAGCGAGAGAGGGAGAAAAAGGGAGATGGAGAGAGAAACATAAAGAAACAGAAGGAGGAAGAGAGAGAGAGAGATACTCACAGGTGGCTCAGGTCGAGGAGAAGACAAAGGAATCAGGACCTTTTGATACGCCTCAGCCCGGAGCCTCTTGAAAAACCCAATTAGGACTTCATCTACAGGGAAGATGAGGGAAGACAGGGGCCAACATGTTAACACGGTCATCCAAGCAATGAGCGAGGAAATTGAAAAAAAAGGCGGATTCATTTACAGTGTGTGGGTAGCTTCAATCGAGAGGTGATTACATGCAGCATATTTTGTGTCTCTTCGAGTCCCTTTGTGACGTTCCAGTTATTAACTGACTGTCAATTACATTTACTGTTATGGTCATTACATCCGTCATTATCCGTTAGTGTTGTCATTTGTGTTTTTGTAAATCTTACAATCATTATACCTATAAACAATAAACATAATATTGACGGCAATAGACTTGAGCTAATATAACTTGTTTGATGTTTCTGAACATTAACCATAGCACTTTCTCAAACCATTATTTCTAATGTGAAAAAGCTCTTCTCAGAAAAATCCCAGTTGGATTGCCACAGGTCAGAGCTAAGTGTCACGCTAAGTGTTTCACCCGTCCTTGCGATTGTCTCCACCCCCCTCCAGGTGTCGCCCATCTTCCCCATTATCCCCTGTGTATTTATACCTGTGTTCTCTGTTTGTCCGTTGCCAGTTCACCTTGTTTGTCAAGTCAATGAGCTTTTTTGTTCCCAGCTCCTGCTTTTCCGAGTCTCTCTTCTTCTCGGACTCCTGGCTTTGACCCTTGCCTGTCCTGACTCTGAGCCCGCCTGCCTGACCACTCTGCCTGCCCCTGAGCCTGCCTGCCGACCTGTACCGTTGCCCCACCTCTGGGTTATTGACCTCTGCCTGTCTTGACCTGTCTATTGCCTGCCCCTGTTGGAATATTAAACCATTGCCACTTTGGCATGTCTGCATCTGGGTCTTACCTTGATTCCTGATACTAAGAGGCTGAATAGCGAGAGAATGAGAGAATGAACGTCCGTTTAGTGAGCAAAATGTCTATGTGAGTGAGTGTGTGTTACAGGAAAAGGTCTGTATGTTAGTGTGTTTGAATGCTTGACTTTCTGAGTTACAAAGACCAAGGTTTTAGACATCTGAGAGGTTTTGGCTGCATTAGTGGCAGAAGTTCTTTAGATGAAAAGCCTATTATGTTGTCAGCTGCCATCACAACACTGTTGCTATGGAGCAGGTGTGAAGATCCTGGAGGCTTGACGCAGTGTGTAGGTGTGGATGTATGGGGGAGTGTGTGCGTATCTTGTCATGCGAGTCTCGTCCTCCTCCCGCTAGCTGGCGGAGACGGCCAGTGATCTTAGAAGGGTCTTCTTGACAACTCTCAAAGCTTTGATGAATTAATCCAGAGGTAGAAATTAGCCTTCCAAATGCACTGAGCACCTGGCTACAGTGACACATTACTCACAGTGAAGGAGGGATGGAGAGAGAAGTGTGGAGTAGAGAGAAAGAGATGAGGACAAATACAAAATAGAGAGCAAAGACACAGACAAAGAGTCAGGGCAAAATTCAGTCCGTGTTGTAAACTAGTGGTAAACAGACACAGACAAAGAGTCAGGGCAAAATTCAGTCCGTGTTGTAAACTAGTGGTAAACAGACACAGACAAAGAGTCAGGGCAAAATTCAGTCCGTGTTGTAAACTAGTGGTAAACAGACACAGACAAAGAGTCAGGACTAGATTCAGTCCGTATTGTAAACTAGTGGTAAACAGACACAGACAAAGAGTCAGGGCTAGATTCAGTCCATATTGTAAACTAGTGGTAAACAGACACAGACAAAGAGTCAGGGCTAGATTCAGTCCGTATTGTAAACTAGTGGTAAACAGACACAGACAAAGAGTCAGGGCTAGATTCATTCTGTATTGTAAACTAGTGGTAAACAGACACAGACAAAGAGTCAGGGCTAGATTCATTCTGTATTGTAAACTTGTAAACAGACACAGACAAAGAGTCAGGGCTAATTCACAGAAACTACAGACACAGACAAAGAGTCAGGGCTAGATTCATTCTGTATTGTAAACTAGTGGTAAACAGACACAGACAAAGAGTCAGGGCTAGATTCAGTCCGTATTGTATTGTAAACTAGTGGTAAACAGACACAGACAAAGAGTCAGGGCTAGATTCAGTCCGTATTGTAAACTTGTGGTAAACAGACACAGACAAAGAGTCAGGGCTAGATTCAGTCCGTATTGTAAACTAGTGGTAAACAGACACAGACAAAGAGTCAGGACTAGATTCAGTCCGTGTTGTAAACTAGTGGTAAACAGACACAGACAAAGAGTCAGAGTCAGTAAACTAGTGGTAAACAGACACAGACAAAGTCAGGGCGTTCATTCTGTTTGTAAACTAGTGGTAAACAGACACAGACAAAGAGTCAGGGCTAGATTAATTCTGTATTGTAAACTTGTGGTAAACAGACACAGACAAAGAGTCAGGGCTAGATTCAGTCCGTATTGTAAACTTGTGGTAAACAGACACAGACAAAGAGTCAGGGCTAGATTCAGTCCGTATTGTAAACTTGTGGTAAACAGACACAGACAAAGAGTCAGGGCAAAATTCAGTCCGTGTTGTAAACTAGTCGTAAACAGACACAGACAACGAGTCAGGGCAAAATTCAGTCTGTGTTGTAAACTAGTGGTAAACAGACACAGACAAAGAGTCAGGGCTAGATTCAGTCCATATTGTAAACTAGTAAACTAGTGGTAAACAGACACAGACAACGAGTCAGGGCAAAATTCAGTCCGTGTTGTAAACTAGTGGTAAACAGACACAGACAAAGAGTCAGGACTAGATTCAGTCCGTATTGTAAACTAGTGGTAAACAGACACAGACAAAGAGTCAGGGCTAGATTCAGTCCGTATTGTAAACTAGTGGTAAACAGACACAGACAAAGAGTCAGGGCTAGATTCAGTCCGTATTGTAAACTAGTGGTAAACAGACACAGACAAAGAGTCAGGGCTAGATTCAGTCCGTATTGTAAACTAGTGGTAAACAGACACAGACAAAGAGTCAGGGCTAGATTCAGTCCGTATTGTAAACTAGTGGTAAACAGACACAGACAAAGAGTCAGGGCTAGATTCAGTCCAGACACAGACAAAGAGTCAGTTGTAAAACTAGTGGTAAACAGACACAGACAAAGAGTCAGGGCTAGATTCAGTCTGTATTGTAAACTAGTGGTAAACAGACACAGACAAAGAGTCAGGGCTAGATTCAGATTCAGTCCGTATTGTAAACTAGTGGTAAACAGACACAGACAAAGAGTCAGGGCTAGATTCATTCTGTCATTCAGACACAGACAAAGAGTCAGGGCTAGATTCAGTCCGTATTGTCCGTGTTGTAAACTAGTGGTAAACAGACACAGACAAAGAGTCAGGGCTAGATTCATTCTGTATTGTAAACTAGTGGTAAACAGACACAGACAAAGAGTCAGGGCTAGATTCAGTCTGTATTGTAAACTAGTGGTAAACAGACACAGACAGAGTCAGGGCTAGATTCAGTCCTGTATTGTAAACTAGTGGTAAACAGACACAGACAAAGAGTCAGGGCTAGATTCATTCTGTATTGTAAACTAGTGGTAAACAGACACAGACAAAGAGTCAGGGCTAGATTCAGTCCGTATTGTAAACTAGTGGTAAACAGACACAGACAAAGAGTCAGGGCTAGATTCAGTCCGTATTGTAAACTAGTGGTAAACAGACACAGACAAAGAGTCATCAGGGCTAGATTCAGTCCGTATTGTAAACTAGTGGTAAACAGACACAGACAAAGAGTCAGGGCTAGATTCATTCTGTATTGTAAACTAGTGGTAAACAGACACAGACAAAGAGTCAGGGCTAGATTCATTCTGTATTGTAAACTAGTGGTAAACAGACACAGACAAAGAGTCAGGGCTAGATTCAGTCTGTATTGTAAACTAGTGGTAAACAGACACAGACAAACAAAGAGTCAGGGCTAGATTCAAAGTGGTAAACAGACACAGACAAAGAGTCAGGGCTAGATTCAGTCCGTATTGTAAACTTGTGGTAAACAGACACAGACAAAGAGTCAGGGCTAGATTCAGTCCGTATTGTAAACTTGTGGTAAACAGACACAGACAAAGAGTCAGGGCAAAATTCAGTCCGTGTTGTAAACTAGTCGTAAACAGACACAGACAAAGAGTCAGGGCAAAATTCAGTCCGTGTTGTAAACTAGTGGTAAACAGACACAGACAAAGAGTCAGGGCTAGATTCAGTCCATATTGTAAACTAGTGGTAAACAGACACAGACAACGAGTCAGGGCAAAATTCAGTCCGTGTTGTAAACTAGTGGTAAACAGACACAGACAAAGAGTCAGGACTAGATTCAGTCCGTATTGTAAACTAGTGGTAAACAGACACAGACAAAGAGTCAGGGCTAGATTCAGTCCATATTGTAAACTAGTGGTAAACAGACACAGACAAAGAGTCAGGGCTAGATTCAGTCCATATTGTAAACTAGTGGTAAACAGACACAGACAAAGAGTCAGGGCTAGATTCAGTCCGTATTGTAAACTAGTGGTAAACAGACACAGACAAAGAGTCAGGGCTAGATTCAGTCCATATTGTAAACTAGTGGTAAACAGACACAGACAAAGAGTCAGGGCTAGATTCAGTCCGTGTTGTAAACTAGTGGTAAACAGACACAGACAAAGAGTCAGGGCTAGATTCAGTCTGTATTGTAAACTAGTGGTAAACAGACACAGACAAAGAGTCAGGGCTAGATTCATTCTGTATTGTAAACTAGTGGTAAACAGACACAGACAAAGAGTCAGGGCTAGATTCATTCTGTATTGTAAACTAGTGGTAAACAGACACAGACAAAGAGTCAGGGCTAGATTCATTCTGTATTGTAAACTAGTGGTAAACAGACACAGACAAAGATTGTCAGGGCTAGATTCAGTTCCGTATTGTAAACTAGTGGTAAACAGACACAGACAAAGAGTCAGGGCTAGATTCAGTCTGTATTGTAAACTAGTGGTAAACAGACACAGACAAAGAGTCAGGGCTAGATTCAGTCCATATTGTAAACTAGTGGTAAACAGACACAGACAAAGAGTCAGGGCTAGATTCAGTCCATATTGTAAACTAGTGGTAAACAGACACAGACAAAGAGTCAGGGCTAGATTCAGTCCGTATTGTAAACTAGTGGTAAACAGACACAGACAAAGAGTCAGGGCTAGATTCAGTTCTGTATTGTAAACTAGTGGTAAACAGACACAGACAAAGAGTCAGGGCTAGATTAAGTCTGTATTGTAAACTAGTGGTAAACAGACACAGACAAAGAGTCAGGGCTAGATTAATTCTGTATTGTAAACTAGTGGTAAACAGACACAGACAAAGAGTCAGGGCTAGATTCAGTCCGTATTGTAAACTAATGGTAAACAGACACAGACAAAGAGTCAGGGCTAGATTCAGTCCGTATTGTAAACTCCGTGTGTGGGTAAACAGACACAGACAAAGAGTCAGGGCTAGATTCAGTCTGTATTGTAAACTAGTGGTAAACAGACACAGACAAAGAGTCAGGGCTAGATTCATTCTGTATTGTAAACTAGTGGTAAACAGACACAGACAAAGAGTCAGGAGATTCAGGTGGTAAACAGACACAGACAAAGAGTCAGGGCTAGATTCAGTCCGTGTTGTAAACTAGTGGTAAACAGACACAGACAAAGAGTCAGGGCTAGATTCAGTCCATATTGTAAACTAGTGGTAAACAGACACAGACAAAGAGTCAGGGCTAGATTCAGTCCGTATTGTAAACTAGTGGTAAACAGACACAGACAAAGAGTCAGGGCTAGATTCAGTCCGTATTGTAAACTAGTGGTAAACAGACACAGACAAAGAGTCAGGGCTAGATTCAGTCCGTATTGTAAACTAGTGGTAAACAGACACAGACAAAGAGTCAGGGCTAGATTCATTCTGTATTGTAAACTAGTGGTAAACAGACACAGACAAAGAGTCAGGGCTAGATTCATTCTGTATTGTAAACTAGTGGTAAACAGACACAGACAAAGAGTCAGGGCTAGATTCATTCTGTATTGTAAACTAGTGGTAAACAGACACAGACAAAGAGTCAGGGCTAGATTCATTCTGTATTGTAAACTAGTGGTAAACAGACACAGACAAAGAGTCAGGGCTAGATTCATTCTGTATTGTAAACTAGTGGTAAACAGACACAGACAAAGAGTCAGGGCTAGATTCATTCTGTATTGTAAACTAGTGGTAAACAGACACAGACAAAGAGTCACAAAGAGTCAGGGCTAGATTCAGTCCGTATTGTAAACTAGTGGTAAACAGACACAGACAAAGAGTCAGGGCTAGATTCAGTCCGTATTGTAAACTAGTGGTAAACAGACACAGACAAAGAGTCAGGGATTCAGTCCGTAGATTCAGTCAGGGCATATTGTAAACTAGTGGTAAACAGACACAGACAAAGAGTCAGGGCTAGATTCAGTCCGTAAACTTGTAAACTAGTGGTAAACAGACACAGACAAAGAGTCAGGGCTAGATTCATTCTGTATTGTAAACTAGTGGTAAACAGACACAGACAAAGAGTCAGGGCTAGATTAATTCAGTGTATTGTAAACTAGTGGTAAACAGACACAGACAAAGAGTCAGGGCTTCAGATTGTAAACTAGATTAGTGGTAAACAGACACAGACAAAGAGTCAGGGCTAGTTATTGTAAAACTTGTGGTAAACAGACACAGACAAAGAGTCAGGGCTAGATTCAGTCCGTATTGTAAACTTGTGGTAAACAGACACAGACAAAGAGTCAGGGCTAGATTCAGTCCGTATTGTAAACTTGTGGTAAACAGACACAGACAAAGAGTCAGGGCAAAATTCAGTCCGTGTTGTAAACTAGTCGTAAACAGACACAGACAACGAGTCAGGGCAAAATTCAGTCTGTGTTGTAAACTAGTGGTAAACAGACACAGACAAAGAGTCAGGGCTAGATTCAGTCCGTATTGTAAACTTGTGGTAAACAGACACAGACAAAGAGTCAGGGCTAGATTCAGTCCGTGTTGTAAACTAGTGGTAAACAGACACAGACAAAGAGTCAGGACTAGATTCAGTCCGTATTGTAAACTAGTGGTAAACAGACACAGACAAAGAGTCAGGGCTAGATTCAGTCTGTGTTGTAAACTAGTGGTAAACAGACACAGACAAAGAGTCAGGGCTAGATTCAGTCCATATTGTAAACTAGTGGTAAACAGACACAGACAAAGAGTCAGGGCTAGATTCAGTCCAGACACAGACAAAGAGTCAGTATTGTAAACTAGTGGTAAACAGACACAGACAAAGAGTCAGGGCTAGATTCAGTCCGTATTGTAAACTTGTAAACTAGTGTGTAAACAGACACAGACAAAGAGTCAGGGCTAGATTCAGTCCGTGTTGTAAACTAGTGGTAAACAGACACAGACAAAGAGTCAGGGCTAGATTAATTCTGTATTGTAAACTAGTGGTAAACAGACACAGACAAAGAGTCAGGGCTAGATTCATTCTGTATTGTAAACTAGTGGTAAACAGACACAGACAAAGAGTCAGGGCTAGATTCAGTCTGTATTGTAAACTAGTGGTAAACAGACACAGACAAAGAGTCAGGGCTAGATTCATTCTGTATTGTAAACTAGTGGTAAACAGACACAGACAAAGAGTCAGGGCTAGATTCAGTCCGTATTGTAAACTAGTGGTAAACAGACACAGACAAAGAGTCAGGGCTAGATTCAGTCTGTATTGTAAACTAGTGGTAAACAGACACAGACAGAGTCAGGGCTAGATTCAGTCCGTATTGTAAACTAGTGGTAAACAGACACAGACAAAGAGTCAGGGCTAGATTCAGTCCATATTGTAAACTAGTGGTAAACAGACACAGACAAAGAGTCAGGGCTAGATTCAGTCCGTATTGTAAACTAGTGGTAAACAGACACAGACAAAGAGTCAGGGCTAGATTCATTCTGTATTGTAAACTAGTGGTAAACAGACACAGACAAAGAGTCAGGGCTAGATTCATTCTGTATTGTAAACTAGTGGTAAACAGACACAGACAAAGAGTCAGGGCTAGATTAATTCTGTATTGTAAACTTGTGGTAAACAGACACAGACAAAGAGTCAGGGCTAGATTCAGTCCGTAAACAGACACAGACAAAGAGTTGTAAACTTGTGGTAAACAGACACAGACAAAGAGTCAGGGCTAGATTCAGTCCGTATTGTAAACTTGTGGTAAACAGACACAGACAAAGAGTCAGGGCAAAATTCAGTCCGTATTGTAAACTAGTGGTAAACAGACACAGACAAAGAGTCAGGGCTAGATTCATTCTGTATTGTAAACTAGTGGTAAACAGACACAGACAAAGAGTCAGGACTAGATTCAGTCCATATTGTAAACTAGTGGTAAACAGACACAGACAAAGAGTCAGGGCTAGATTCAGTCCGTATTGTAAACTAGTGGTAAACAGACACAGACAAAGAGTCAGGGCTAGATTCATTCTGTATTGTAAACTAGTGGTAAACAGACACAGACAAAGAGTCAGGGCTAGATTCAGTCCGTATTGTAAACTAGTGGTAAACAGACACAGACAAAGAGTCAGGGCTAGATTCAGTCCATATTGTAAACTAGTGGTAAACAGACACAGACAAAGAGTCAGGGCTAGATTCAGTCCGTATTGTAAACTAGTGGTAAACAGACACAGACAAAGAGTCAGGGCTAGATTCATTCTGTATTGTAAACTAGTGGTAAACAGACACAGACAAAGAGTCAGGGCTAGATTAATTCTGTATTGTAAACTAGTGGTAAACAGACACAGACAAAGAGTCAGGGCTAGATTCATTCTGTATTGTAAACTAGTGGTAAACAGACACAGACAAAGAGTCAGGGCTAGATTAATTCTGTATTGTAAACTTGTGGTAAACAGACACAGACAAAGAGTCAGGGCTAGATTCAGTCCGTATTGTAAACTTGTGGTAAACAGACACAGACAAAGAGTCAGGGCTAGATTCAGTCCGTATTGTAAACTTGTGGTAAACAGACACAGACAAAGAGTCAGGGCAAAATTCAGTCCGTGTTGTAAACTAGTCGTAAACAGACACAGACAACGAGTCAGGGCAAAATTCAGTCTGTGTTGTAAACTAGTGGTAAACAGACACAGACAAAGAGTCAGGGCTAGATTCAGTCCATATTGTAAACTAGTGGTAAACAGACACAGACAACGAGTCAGGGCAAAATTCAGTCCGTGTTGTAAACTAGTGGTAAACAGACACAGACAAAGAGTCAGGACTAGATTCAGTCCGTATTGTAAACTAGTGGTAAACAGACACAGACAAAGAGTCAGGGCTAGATTCAGTCCGTGTTGTAAACTAGTGGTAAACAGACACAGACAAAGAGTCAGGGCTAGATTCAGTCCGTATTGTAAACTAGTGGTAAACAGACACAGACAAAGAGTCAGGGCTAGATTCAGTCCGTATTGTAAACTAGTGGTAAACAGACACAGACAAAGAGTCAGGGCTAGATTCAGTCCGTGTTGTAAACTAGTGGTAAACAGACACAGACAAAGAGTCAGGGCTAGATTCATTCTGTATTGTAAACTAGTGGTAAACAGACACAGACAAAGAGTCAGGGCTAGATTCATTCTGTATTGTAAACTAGTGGTAAACAGACACAGACAAAGAGTCAGGGCTAGATTCATTCTGTATTGTAAACTAGTGGTAAACAGACACAGACAAAGAGTCAGGGCTAGATTCATTCTGTATTGTAAACTAGTGGTAAACAGACACAGACAAAGTGTCAGGGCTAGATTCAGTCTGTATTGTAAACTAGTGGTAAACAGACACAGACAAAGAGTCAGGGCTAGATTCAGTCCGTGTAAACTAGTGGTAAACAGACACAGACAAAGAGTCAGGGCTAGATTCATTCTGTATTGTAAACTAGTGGTAAACAGACACAGACAAAGAGTCAGGGCTAGATTCAGTCTGTATTGTAAACTAGTGGTAAACAGACACAGACAAAGAGTCAGGGCTAGATTCAGTCCGTATTGTAAACTAGTGGTAAACAGACACAGACAAAGAGTCAGGGCTAGATTCAGTCCGTATTGTAAACTTGTGGTAAACAGACACAGACAAAGAGTCAGGGCTAGATTCAGTCCGTATTGTAAACTTGTGGTAAACAGACACAGACAAAGAGTCAGGGCAAAATTCAGTCCGTGTTGTAAACTAGTCGTAAACAGACACAGACAACGAGTCAGGGCAAAATTCAGTCCGTGTTGTAAACTAGTGGTAAACAGACACAGACAAAGAGTCAGGGCTAGATTCAGTCCATATTGTAAACTAGTGGTAAACAGACACAGACAACGAGTCAGTTCAGTAAACTAGTGGTAAACAGACACAGACAAAGAGTCAGGACTAGATTCAGTCCGTATTGTAAACTAGTGGTAAACAGACACAGACAAAGAGTCAGGGCTAGATTCAGTCCGTATTGTAAACTAGTGGTAAACAGACACAGACAAAGAGTCAGGGCTAGATTCAGTCCATATTGTAAACTAGTGGTAAACAGACACAGACAAAGAGTCAGGGCTAGATTCAGTCCATATTGTAAACTAGTGGTAAACAGACACAGACAAAGAGTCAGGGCTAGATTCAGTCCGTATTGTAAACTAGTGGTAAACAGACACAGACAAAGAGTCAGGGCTAGATTCAGTCCAGTGTTGTAAACTAGTGGTAAACAGACACAGACAAAGAGTCAGGGCTAGATTCAGTCTGTATTGTAAACTAGTGGTAAACAGAGAACAGACAAAGAGTCAGGGCTAGATTCATTCTGTATTGTAAACTAGTGGTAAACAGACACAGACAAAGAGTCAGGGCTAGATTCATTCTGTATTGTAAACTAGTGGTAAACAGACACAGACAAAGAGTCAGGGCTAGATTCATTCTGTATTGTAAACTAGTGGTAAACAGACACAGACAAAGAGTCAGGGCTAGATTCATTCTGTATTGTAAACTAGTGGTAAACAGACACAGACAAAGAGTCAGGGCTAGATTCAGTCCATATTGTAAACTAGTGGTAAACAGACACAGACAAAGAGTCAGGGCTAGATTCAGTCCATATTGTAAACTAGTGGTAAACAGACACAGACAAAGAGTCAGGGCTAGATTCAGTCCGTATTGTAAACTAGTGGTAAACAGACACAGACAAAGAGTCAGGGCTAGATTCAGTCCGTATTGTAAACTAGTGGTAAACAGACACAGACAAAGAGTCAGGGCAAAATTCAGTCCGTGTTGTAAACTAGTGGTAAACAGACACAGACAAAGAGTCAGGGCTAGATTAATTCTGTATTGTAAACTAGTGGTAAACAGACACAGACAAAGAGTCAGGGCTAGATTCATTCTGTATTGTAAACTAGTGGTAAACAGACACAGACAAAGAGTCAGGGCTAGATTCATTCTGTATTGTAAACTAGTGGCAAACAGACACAGACAAAGAGTCAGGGCTAGATTCATTCTGTATTGTAAACTAGTGGTAAACAGACACAGACAAAGTGTCAGGGCTAGATTCATTCTGTATTGTAAACTAGTGGTAAACAGACACAGACAAAGAGTCAGGGCTAGATTCAGTCTGTATTGTAAACTAGTGGTAAACAGACACAGACAAAGAGTCAGGGCAAAATTCAGTCCGTGTTGTAAACTAGTGGTAAACAGACACAGACAAAGAGTCAGGACTAGATTCAGTCCGTATTGTAAACTAGTGGTAAACAGACACAGACAAAGAGTCAGGGCTAGATTCAGTCCATATTGTAAACTAGTGGTAAACAGACACAGACAAAGAGTCAGGGCTAGATTCAGTCCATATTGTAAACCAGTGGTAAACAGACACAGACAAAGAGTCAGGGCTAGATTCAGTCCATATTGTAAACTAGTGGTAAACAGACACAGACAAAGAGTCAGGGCTAGATTAATTCTGTATTGTAAACTAGTGGTAAACAGACACAGACAGAGTCAGGGCTAGATTCAGTCCGTATTGTAAACTAGTGGTAAACAGACACAGACAAAGAGTCAGGGCTAGATTCATTCTGTATTGTAAACTAGTGGTAAACAGACACAGACAAAGAGTCAGGGCTAGATTCATTCTGTATTGTAAACTAGTGGTAAACAGACACAGACAAAGAGTCAGGGCTAGATTCAGTCTGTATTGTAAACTAGTGGTAAACAGACACAGACAAAGAGTCAGGGCTAGATTCATTCTGTATTGTAAACTAGTGGTAAACAGACACAGACAAAGAGTCAGGGCTAAAGTCCGTATTGTAAACAGACACAGACAAAGAGTCAGGACTCATTGTAAACTAGTGGTAGATTCAGTCTGTATTGTAAACTAGTGGTTAACAGACACAGACAAAGAGTCAGGGCTAGATTCATTCTGTATTGTAAACTAGTGGTAAACAGACACAGACAAAGAGTCAGGGCTAGATTCATTCTGTATTGTAAACTAGTGGTAAACAGACACAGACAAAGAGTCAGGGCTAGATTCATTCTGTATTGTAAACTAGTGGTAAACAGACACAGACAAAGAGTCAGGGCTAGATTCATTCTGTATTGTAAACTAGTGGTAAACAGACACAGACAAAGAGTCAGGGCTAGATTCATTCTGTATTGTAAACTAGTGGTAAACAGACACAGACAAAGTGTCAGGGCTTGATTCAGACCGTATCACGGAAGATCCAGGTTATAGCGTGATTGAAATGTAAAAATAATTTCCAATCGAGCCAGCGCATGCGTATGAATCGTTTACCGGGAATGCAATCCGTGAACGTGGGAACATGGCCTTCATATTTCAAATGCGGCTCTTCCTTGATACAAATAGAATTGTATCTAGGCCTAAGTGAACGATTTGACGGGGAGGAATTCAGAAAGAGTACTATGATATGTGTAACTAACAAAGAGAGGGAGAGGGGTTCAAGTATGGGCCTAATGTTGATATAGCTGACTCATCGCTGTAAGTATACTGTGTATCTTTAGTGATGACATATCTCCCCAGACCGCCATGTTCCCTGCCTTCATAAATCATTTGAAACATCACACTTAAACCGTTTGTTCAAGCACTCTTCTAAAAAAAATGTTTCAATAGGCTGCAAACTCAATCAGGCCGTCTGTGATGGTCCTCCTGAGGATGAGCTTAAGTGACAGGCCTAAAGAGGTTAGTCGGTTGCTTTATCCAATTACAGTGCAGCAATAAACAATCCCAGAATCCTCTAATTCCCTGATCGGTCCATTCATCTCTCTCACTTTTCCTGTCTCTCTCTTTCTCTCTCCCCTCGTTCTGCTTCTCCCTCTCTGTTCCTCCCTTTTCTCTCTCTCCTCCCCCCTCTCTCTCACTGCCTCTCTGTCTCTCTCTGAAACCTGACACTCAGCACCATCCGTGTGACCATATCTCTGACGGATGTCCTCTCCTCTCCCCTAACAGTGACACCTACCTGGGATAAGCGCGTGACGTATGCACTAATCTAGCCGTTAGCGTGGTGGCCTTTAGTGCACCGCGGCTATGCTAATAACGGCGGCACTCTTATGGCGTCGTTTACTCGAGATTAGTGGATTGCCGTCCGTGTGTGATGATAATGACGACCGTCTATTTCCCTGCGGTGGCGTTTGAGAGTGAGAGAGACGGGCGGTAGGGAGTTGGGGTAATCCAGTTTGTGCTACTGGGGGCTTCATCCATTGAGTCCTGGAGCTGCGATGATCACATTATGACATTACATTAAGATGTATTTGCCCATTAGCCTGAATGGGTGATGGTGATGATGCGTCCGCAGTCAGCTAAGCAGAGTGAGGAGCTGGTGTTATGGTTACGGGAATGACTTATTGGTGACAGGAATGACTTTCAATGATATCCATGATCTCCCCGACGCACCTGCTAATTGCTAACGCTAACGCTAACATGTTAAATTAGATGGAGATTGGTGGAAATGGTAGAATGAGTGATGTCATTAAGGAAACTAGGACTGTGATGTGTTTAAAATGACGATTGTGTGAACCAAAATGGCATCTCTGCAGTGATAGTTCATAATGGGTTACTTTTCAGTCACTGGAGTTCATAGTGGTTGCTTTCATTCCTCTCAAAATCCTGTCAGACAGAAATCTCCAAATGCTGTTTCGTTTGCCATAGCTCTCTCCCTTTCTCATTTTCTCTCTCCTTTTTCCTGTCTGTCGCTATCTCTCTCTCTCTCTCTCACCCCCTACTCTCTCTCTTTATCTCTATCCCTTTCTCTCTCCTTGTCTCTTACGCTCTCTCGCTATCTTTCTCCCTGTCTCGTGTTAATGGCAATAAGATCTCTTGGTCTGACACATTTGGGATAGAGTTAAAACAACAAAATAAATTGAATATGGGACCCTCGGAAACGGAGCTTGAGGTTTACGCCCATCCTCCTTCCTGTCCACAATGCCCTAGCAAAACCCAAGCACACTGGATGTTAATAGCACTCACCGTTGCCCCTAGTGCCGGGCTTTGAAGGCATCTCCCTACGTCCTCTGGACATGGATGGACGTCAAATTTCTAAGTGAATCTTGAGTGACCTGGCTGGTTAATGATGCTTTTATGAATCTGCAGCCCCATTTGTCTCTCATGGTTAGGGGCTTTCTGCAGTCAGAATTGTGTAATAATGGCAAACTCAATTTGCTTTGTTCTATGTTAATCTCAGCCCCCCCCCCCCCAACTCTGCCACGCTTAACCTAACATTCAAGTCATTCATCAATGATTCTATTGTACCAGTCTGTTCTCTCCCTGCCGTACGCAAAACATAAACCAAAATGAATGCGTCTCTGTGTTCTACTTTTGTAAAAGAAGAAATAAAAAAATACAATTGTTGAGTTCTTTTTGGATCCACTAATAATGGGGGTCATTGTCTTTCTGCTTTTGGTGAAATTATTTTTTTAAAATCATATTCCAACACACTATTTTCTAAAAATGTATATCAGAGAATATAGTTGTGAATGTGACAAGTGATGACATACTGTAATAGCCAAACAGCAATAGCTATCGTAACCATCGGCAGGATGTTGAGGACAAAGGCTGCAGATCTGTTTTGTGATCAGCTAATGGCTCATTGATAGCAGGGATACAGAAGAGGGGACACAGACTGGCAGGTCTTGGAACAGTGTTATAATGGAAGTCCAGTCTGCTCTTGAGATGAGACTTACTAAGCCTGACCTTTACACATCAAAGCTCATATACACACTCACCGACGCAATGAAGACACACACAGTGGCATAGCGACAGAACATTTACATACTCACAGAAGAAAGGAGGAGGGACAACAATCTAGGGAAAGAGAGAGAGAAAATGAAAGGTTTGGAAAGGAAAAGACTGAAAAGTTATAGAGAGAAAAACTACCAGAAAATGCAGAGAGAGGGAATGGGTGGAGAAGAGTGAGACACATACGAGTGGGAGTGAGAGATTGAGAGAGAGGGAATGGGTGGAGAAGAGTGAGACACATACGAGTGGGAGTGAGAGATGGAGAGAGAGGGAATGGGTGGAGAAGAGTGAGACACATACGAGTGGGAGTGAGAGATGGAGAGAGAGGGAGTGGGTGGAGAAGAGTGAGACACATACGAGTGGGAGTGAGAGATGGAGAGAGAGGGAATGGGTGGAGAAGAGTGAGACACATACGAGTGGGAGTGAGAAATGGAGAGAGAGGGAGTGGGTGGAGAAGAGTGAGACACATACGAGTGGGAGTGAGAGATTGAGAGAGAGGGAATGGGTGGAGAAGAGTGAGACACATACGAGTGGGAGTGAGAGATGGAGAGAGAGGGAGTGGGTGGAGAAGAGTGAGACACATAGGAGTGGGAGTGAGAGATGGAGAGAGAGGGAATGGGTGGAGAAGAGTGAGACACATACGAGTGGGAGTGAGAGATGGAGAGAGAGGGAGTGGGTGGAGAAGAGTGAGACACATAGGAGTGGGAGTGAGAGATGGAGAGAGAGGGAATGGGTGGAGAAGAGTGAGACACATACGAGTGGGAGTGAGAGATGGAGAGAGAGGGAGTGGGTGGAGAAGAGTGAGACACATAGGAGTGGGAGTGAGAGATGGAGAGAGAGGGAATGGGTGGAGAAGAGTGAGACACATACGAGTGGGAGTGAGAGATGGAGAGAGAGGGAGTGGGTGGAGAAGAGTGAGACACATAGGAGTGGGAGTGAGAGATGGGGAGAGAGGGAATGGGTGGAGAAGAGTGAGACACATAGGAGTGGGAGTGAGAGATGGAGAGAGAGGGAATGGGTGGAGAAGAGTGAGACACATACGAGTGGGAGTGAGAGATGGAGAGAGAGGGAGTGGGTGGAGAAGAGTGAGACACATAGGAGTGGGAGTGAGAGATGGAGAGAGAGGGAATGGGTGGAGAAGAGTGAGACACATACGAGTGGGAGTGAGAGATGGAGAGAGAGGGAGTGGGTGGAGAAGAGTGAGACACATAGGAGTGGGAGTGAGAGATGGAGAGAGAGGGAATGGGTGGAGAAGAGTGAGACACATACGAGTGGGAGTGAGAGATGGAGAGAGAGGGAATGGGTGAAGAAGAGTGAGACACATAGGAGTGGGAGTGAGAGATGGAGAGAGAGGGAATGGGTGGAGAAGAGTGAGACACATACGAGTGGGAGTGAGAGATGGAGAGAGAGGGAGTGGGTGGAGAAGAGTGAGACACATAGGAGTGGGAGTGAGAGATGGAGAGAGAGGGAATGGGTGGAGAAGAGTGAGACACATACGAGTGGGAGTGAGAGATGGAGAGAGAGGGAATGGGTGGAGAAGAGTGAGACACATACGAGTGGGAGTGAGAGATGGAGAGAGAGGGAGTGGGTGGAGAAGAGTGAGACACATAGGAGTGGGAGTGAGAGATGGAGAGAGAGGGAATGGGTGGAGAAGAGTGAGACACATACGAGTGGGAGTGAGAGATGGAGAGAGAGGGAGTGGGTGGAGAAGAGTGAGACACATAGGAGTGGGAGTGAGAGATGGGGAGAGAGGGAATGGGTGGAGAAGAGTGAGACACATACGAGTGGGAGTGAGAGATGGAGAGAGAGGGAATGGGTGGAGAAGAGTGAGACACATACGAGTGGGAGTGAGAGATGGAGAGAGAGGGAGTGGGTGGAGAAGAGTGAGACACATAGGAGTGGGAGTGAGAGATGGAGAGAGAGAGAATGGGTGGAGAAGAGTGAGACACATAGGAGTGGGAGTGAGAGATGGAGAGAGAGGGAATGGGTGGAGAAGAGTGAGACACATAGGAGTGGGAGTGAGAGATGGAGAGAGAGGGAATGGGTGGAGAAGAGTGAGACACATACGAGTGGGAGTGAGAGATGGAGAGAGAGGGAATGGGTGGAGAAGAGTGAGACACATAGGAGTGGGAGTGAGAGATGGAGAGAGAGGGAATGGGTGGAGAAGAGTGAGACACATACGAGTGGGAGTGAGAGATGGAGAGAGAGGGAGTGGGTGGAGAAGAGTGAGACACATAGGAGTGGGAGTGAGAGATGGAGAGAGAGGGAATGGGTGGAGAAGAGTGAGACACATACGAGTGGGAGTGAGAGATGGAGAGAGAGGGAGTGGGTGGAGAAGAGTGAGACACATAGGAGTGGGAGTGAGAGATGGGGAGAGAGGGAATGGGTGGAGAAGAGTGAGACACATACGAGTGGGAGTGAGAGATGGAGAGAGAGGGAATGGGTGGAGAAGAGTGAGACACATACGAGTGGGAGTGAGAGATGGAGAGAGAGTGAGTGGGTGGAGAAGAGTGAGACACATAGGAGTGGGAGTGAGAGATGGAGAGAGAGAGAATGGGTGGAGAAGAGTGAGACACATAGGAGTGGGAGTGAGAGATGGAGAGAGAGGGAATGGGTGGAGAAGAGTGAGACACATAGGAGTGGGAGTGAGAGATGGAGAGAGAGGGAATGGGTGGAGAAGAGTGAGACACATACGAGTGGGAGTGAGAGATGGAGAGAGAGGGAATGGGTGGAGAAGAGTGAGACACATAGGAGTGGGAGTGAGAGATGGAGAGAGAGGGAATGGGTGGAGAAGAGTGAGACACATACGAGTGGGAGTGAGAGATGGAGAGAGAGGGAGTGGGTGGAGAAGAGTGAGACACATAGGAGTGGGAGTGAGAGATGGAGAGAGAGGGAATGGGTGGAGAAGAGTGAGACACATACGAGTGGGAGTGAGAGATGGAGAGAGAGGGAGTGGGTGGAGAAGAGTGAGACACATAGGAGTGGGAGTGAGAGATGGAGAGAGAGGGAATGGGTGGAGAAGAGTGAGACACATACGAGTGGGAGTGAGAGATGGAGAGAGAGGGAGTGGGTGGAGAAGAGTGAGACACATAGGAGTGGGAGTGAGAGATGGAGAGAGGGAATGGGTGGAGAAGAGTGAGACACATACGAGTGGGAGTGAGAGATGGAGAGAGAGGGAATGGGTGGAGAAGAGTGAGACACATAGGAGTGGGAGTGAGAGATGGAGAGAGAGGGAATGGGTGGAGAAGAGTGAGACACATACGAGTGGGAGTGAGAGATGGAGAGAGAGGGAGTGGGTGAAGAAGAGTGAGACACATAGGAGTGGGAGTGAGAGATGGAGAGAGAGGGAATGGGTGGAGAAGAGTGAGACACATACGAGTGGGAGTGAGAGATGGAGAGAGAGGGAATGGGTGGAGAAGAGTGAGACACATACGAGTGGGAGTGAGAGATGGAGAGAGAGGGAGTGGGTGGAGAAGAGTGAGACACATAGGAGAGGGAGTGAGAGATGGAGAGAGAGGGAATGGGTGGAGAAGAGTGAGACACATACGAGTGGGAGTGAGAGATGGAGAGAGAGGGAGTGGGTGGAGAAGAGTGAGACACATAGGAGTGGGAGTGAGAGATGGGGAGAGAGGGAATGGGTGGAGAAGAGTGAGACACATACGAGTGGGAGTGAGAGATGGAGAGAGGGAATGGGTGGAGAAGAGTGAGACACATACGAGTGGGAGTGAGAGATGGAGAGAGAGGGAGTGGGTGGAGAAGAGTGAGACACATAGGAGTGGGAGTGAGAGATGGAGAGAGAGGGAATGGGTGGAGAAGAGTGAGACACATACGAGTGGGAGTGAGAGATGGAGAGAGAGGGAGTGGGTGGAGAAGAGTGAGACACATAGGAGTGGGAGTGAGAGATGGAGAGAGAGGGAATGGGTGGAGAAGAGTGAGACACATAGGAGTGGGAGTGAGAGATGGAGAGAGAGGGAATGGGTGGAGAAGAGTGAGACACATAGGAGTGGGAGTGAGAGATGGAGAGAGAGGGAATGGGTGGAGAAGAGTGAGACACATACGAGTGGGAGTGAGAGATGGAGAGAGAGGGAGTGGGTGGAGAAGAGTGAGACACATAGGAGTGGGAGTGAGAGATGGAGAGAGAGGGAATGGGTGGAGAAGAGTGAGACACATACGAGTGGGAGTGAGAGATGGAGAGAGAGGGAATGGGTGGAGAAGAGTGAGACACATAGGAGTGGGAGTGAGAGATGGAGAGAGAGGGAATGGGTGGAGAAGAGTGAGACACATACGAGTGGGAGTGAGAGATGGAGAGAGAGGGAGTGGGTGGAGAAGAGTGAGAGACATACGAGTGGGAGTGAGAGATGGAGAGAGAGGGAATGGGTGGAGAAGAGTGAGACACATAGGAGTGGGAGTGAGAGATGGAGAGAGAGGGAATGGGTGGAGAAGAGTGAGACACATACGAGTGGGAGTGAGAGATGGAGAGAGAGGGAGTGGGTGGGTGGAGAAGAGTGAGACACATACGAGTGGGAGTGAGAGATGGAGAGAGAGGGAGTGGGTGGAGAAGAGTGAGACACATACGAGTGGGAGTGAGAGATGGAGAGAGAGGGAATGGGTGGAGAAGAGTGAGACACATACATTTACATTACATTTACATTTAAGTCATTTGGCAGACGCTCTTATCCAGAGCGACTTACAAATTGGTGAATTCACCTTATGACATCCGAGTGGGAGTGAGAGATGGAGAGAGAGGGAATGGGTGGAGAAGAGTGAGACACATACGAGTGGGAGTGAGAGATTGAGAGAGAGGGAGTGGGTGGAGAAGAGTGAGACACATAGGAGTGGGAGTGAGAGATGGAGAGAGAGGGAATGGGTGGAGAAGAGTGAGACACATACGAGGTGGATTGAGAGATGGAGAGAGAGGGAGTGGGTGGAGAAGAGTGAGACACATAGGAGTGGGAGTGAGAGATGGAGAGAGAGGGAATGGGTGGAGAAGAGTGAGACACATACGATTGGGAGTGAGAGATGGAGAGAGAGGGAGTAGGTGGAGAAGAGTGAGACACATAGGAGTGGGAGTGAGAGATGGAGAGAGAGGGAATGGGTGGAGAAGAGTGAGACACATACATTTACATTACATTTACATTTAAGTCATTTGGCAGACGCTCTTATCCAGAGCGACTTACAAATTGGAGAATTCACCTTATGACATCCGAGTGGGAGTGAGAGATGGAGAGAGAGGGAATGGGTGGAGAAGAGTGAGACACATACGAGTGGGAGTGAGAGATTGAGAGAGAGGGAGTGGGTGGAGAAGAGTGAGACACATAGGAGCGGGAGTGAGAGATGGAGAGAGAGGGAATGGGTGGAGAAGAGTGAGACACATACGAGGGGGATTGAGAGATGGAGAGAGAGGGAGTGGGTGGAGAAGAGTGAGACACATACGAGTGGGAGTGAGAGAGAGGGAGTGGGTGGAGACGAGTGAGACACATAGGAGTGGGAGTGAGAGATGGAGAGAGAGGGAGTGGGTGGAGAAGAGTGAGACACATACGAGTGGGAGTGAGAGATGGAGAGAGAGGGAATGGGTGGAGAAGAGTGAGACACATACGAGTGGGAGTGAGAGATGGAGAGAGAGGGAATGGGTGGAGAAGAGTGAGACACATACGAGTGGGAGTGAGAGAGAAGGAGTGGGTGGAGAAGAGTGAGACACATAGGAGTGGGAGTGAGAGATGGAGAGAGAGGGAGTGGGTGTAGAAGAGTGAGACACATACGAGTGGGAGTGAGAGATGGAGAGAGAGGGAATGGGTGGAGAAGAGTGAGACACATAAGAGTGGGAGTGAGAGATGGAGAGAGAGGGAGTGGGTGGAGAAGAGTGAGACACATAGGAGTGGGAGTGAGAGATGGAGAGAGAGGGAATGGGTGGAGAAGAGTGAGACACATACGATTGGGAGTGAGAGATGGAGAGAGAGGGAGTAGGTGGAGAAGAGTGAGACACATAGGAGTGGGAGTGAGAGATGGAGAGAGAGGGAATGGGTGGAGAAGAGTGAGACACATACATTTACATTACATTTACATTTAAGTCATTTGGCAGACGCTCTTATCCAGAGCGACTTACAAATTGGAGAATTCACCTTATGACATCCGAGTGGGAGTGAGAGATGGAGAGAGAGGGAATGGGTGGAGAAGAGTGAGACACATACGAGTGGGAGTGAGAGATTGAGAGAGAGGGAGTGGGTGGAGAAGAGTGAGACACATAGGAGCGGGAGTGAGAGATGGAGAGAGAGGGAATGGGTGGAGAAGAGTGAGACACATACGAGGGGGATTGAGAGATGGAGAGAGAGGGAGTGGGTGGAGAAGAGTGAGACACATACGAGTGGGAGTGAGAGAGAGGGAGTGGGTGGAGACGAGTGAGACACATAGGAGTGGGAGTGAGAGATGGAGAGAGAGGGAGTGGGTGGAGAAGAGTGAGACACATACGAGTGGGAGTGAGAGATGGAGAGAGAGGGAATGGGTGGAGAAGAGTGAGACACATACGAGTGGGAGTGAGAGATGGAGAGAGAGGGAATGGGTGGAGAAGAGTGAGACACATACGAGTGGGAGTGAGAGAGAAGGAGTGGGTGGAGAAGAGTGAGACACATAGGAGTGGGAGTGAGAGATGGAGAGAGAGGGAGTGGGTGTAGAAGAGTGAGACACATACGAGTGGGAGTGAGAGATGGAGAGAGAGGGAATGGGTGGAGAAGAGTGAGACACATAAGAGTGGGAGTGAGAGATGGAGAGAGAGGGAGTGGGTGGAGAAGAGTGAGACACGTGGGAGTGAGAGATGGAGAGAGAGGGAATGGGTGGAGAAGAGTGAGATACGTAGGAGTGGGAGTGAGAGATGGAGAGAGAGGGAGTGGGTGGAGAAGAGTGAGATACGTAGGAGTGGGAGTGAGAGATGGAGAGAGAGAGTCTCACCTGCGTTGTGACAAGATGGGCAGAGGGAAAAATAACAGACCTGTAGAGACTGTCAGACTGTCAGACAGAGGAGAGAGAGAAGGAGGGAGAGTGAAGGGGAAAGGGGGCGGGGTGACAGGGAGTGGTGAATGCTACTGTCATTACACCCAGTTCCACCAGGGAAGGACAAGCACCTCCAACACACACACACAACTAGCCCAGTGTCATTGTGTGAGAGAGATAGACACCACTAGCCTAGAGTTCATGTGTGAGAGAGATAGACACCACTAGCCCAGTGTTCATGTGTGAGAGAGATAGACACCGCAAGCCCAGTGTTCATGTGAGAGAGAGAAAGAGACACCACTAGCCCAGTGTTCATGTGTGTGAGAGAGAGAGATAGACACCACTCGCCCAGTGTTCATATGAGTGAGAGATAGACACTGTTACGCACGCCTCTATGAAGAGGGAACGAGAGATAGACACCACTAGCCCAGTGTTCATGTGAGAGAGATAGACACCACTAGCCCAGTGTTCAGGTGAGAGAGAGAGAGAGAGAGAGAGAGAGAGAGAGAGAGAGAGATAGAGAGGCACCATTAGCCCCGTGTTCATGTGAGAGAGAGATAGACACCATTAGCCCAGTGTTCATGTGAGGGAGAGATAGACACCACTAGCCCAGTGTAAATTTGAGCGAGAGATAGAGAGACACCACTTGCCCAGTGTACATTTGAGAGAGAGATAGAGAGACACCACTTGCCCCGTGTAAATTTGAGAGAGAGATAGAGAGACACCACTTGCCCAGTGTAAATTTGAGAGAGAGATAGAGAGACATCACTTGCCCAGTGTACATTTGAGAGAGAGATAGAGAGACACCACTTGCCCTGTGTAAATTTGAGAGAGATAGAGAGACAGTGACAAAGCTATGGAATGGGGGAAAGTGTGGGATGAAGAGAGAAAGACACCACTAGCCCAGTGTTCATGTGAGAGAGAAATGGAGAGACAGAGACAAAGCCATGGAAGGGGGCAAAGTGTGGGATGATGAGAGAGAGGAAAGGTAGGCTTAGTGATAGGGCCAGACTGCAACTGCACACACAAGCACGCACGCACGCACACACACACACACACACACACACACACACACACACACACACACACACACACACACACACACACACACACACACACACACACACACACACACACACACACACACACACACACACACACACACACACACACACACACACACACACACTTGCAGGGTCATGTATTCAACACGTTCTCCCTTGCCACACAGCTGCAGAGGGGAGACACAAGCTGTCATCCAGAACTGTCTGAATAAAGTGGAAGACCCTGGAGAGATGGACATCTGGACTGTGTGTGTGTGTGTTTGTGTGTTTGTGTGTGTGTATGTGTGTGTGCATGCGTGTGTGCGTGTGCGTGTGCGTGTGGCTGGAGGGACAGTATAGAGAAGAGAGAATTAGAAAAGAAGTGATGTTAGAGAGGAGAGGAGCATCTGGTAGTGCCACTGCTCTAGGGAACACATCTCATTTGGTAATGTGTAACATGAGCCCAGTCCCACTGTCCC